>NC_092209.1:43525622-43788808 GCF_043381705.1 Parasteatoda tepidariorum | reverse complement strand
GAGAGAAAACCGAAGCAAAATAAACGCTCAGTACGCGAGCGAGGTGACTGAGAAAAATCAAAGTATCGAATAATCACTTAAATGTTCATGGCGAGGAAACAAAAACAAAACAATCACAGCCCGCAGAGGGGAACCACAGAGGGTCGGAGAAATATGACCGCCATATATTTAAAACAAAAATAAAACTCCGTCTCTCCAAAGAGAGGAGGGGGTGAAAATGAAAAACCCCTGTTAAGGGATCGTAAGATGGTGTTGACAACTAAATTTCGAATGTGTCCGCTCCCAGAAAATGGGCGGTATTTAAAGAAATAGCTAGAAGTGGAAGTTAAACTTCCTAAAAAGCCAAAAAAATCGAGCTTAAGGAGCGAACTGAACTGAGTTAACTAACCCCTTAAATTTTAGCAGAATTAAATACTAACGGCGACCGTACCGTAACTAAAAACATGTGTTGACATCAAAGGTCGCCGACAGCCTTCTTTCCAAGAAAAGGAGTGTCTGAGGAATGTGCAAGGAGCTTCCTGGGGAAAATGTCCTCATTGCGCTAACGCGTTAAGGGGCGAGAAGAAAAAGATGAAGACAATAAAAATTGTATCAAAAATTATAAATTAAGCCAAAAAATAAGTATATTGATTAACAAAACGGGATATTTAGAAATTAGGCTGTGACTTAATGTCACATATGCATTTTGATTTACCTTGATTAATATCACCAGCCGGAAATAAACTATATATATATATGTTCTTGCTGTCAAAGTTTCAATAATTCCTATTAATTGCTAATTCAAAATGCTCGTTACTGCAATTTCAATAATAGTCCTTCATTTTTTTTTTGGTCTTGAAATCGTATTTATCTAACAACAGTTGAGAAAACTAATCATCATTATAAATAACATTCTCTTCGTCGAAATTTCAATAACATCTAAATTGTTTTTTCAAGTAGCTTTGAGAATAAACGAATATTTCGAAAACACTAATAACACGAATTGAAGATATACCATTTACAACTGCAATTTAGAACGAGTAATTCAGCTTAATAACCATAAATTTTGAAATTTCTTAAATTATCCAATTCTAATATGCCCATGGATATGTAAGCTTCATATTTTGTTTGTCTAAGTTGTGAATATATATCTCAAGTCATCTACGAAAAGTAATTTCCTTTATTATCCATTATTAAAATAGACGAGGCGCGAAATGCAAAAATATTTGGAAAATCCATTGAAATAATAATCGTAATTATTTCTTTCTTCTAAAACAACTTCATAGCTTTTTCCACTCCTTGCAGAATCGTTTATCTAAATCTTTGAATATTATGAGTGAGGATTTTGCTTATGTTTTTGTTGTTCGCTCACAGTAATAAAGAATATTAATTAATAGTGTAGATATTTAGATAACAGTTTTAAAGGACATTGTTTATAGTCCAATAATTTTCTTAAAGAGAACCAACAATGATATTTTATATTTTATTCCAATTTTAAAAAGACAACACATGGTTATTTCGATATAATTTATCGATAGTAGATAATAGTTTTTTTTAGGACTTCTCGATGGTGACAGTGGCTTTTAGCTCACTGAGAGAAATATATGCTACATGTTGCAATTAGCATTATAGTTTGTGCTAAAATAATGTTTTGTTCATATTGAATACGGATATATTTAATCGAAATGATTTTAGTGCCATGTTTGTAATTAAATTTAAATAAATTAGCGTTTTTTAAAATAAGCAAAATCTTTCTGAAAACAAGTTTAAACTTACGTAAATGTTTATTTTTGTAAGAAAACTTCAGACCCGAATTTTGTTTAAAAGTATTCCGCTGAACGTGAAACAGATTATCTGATGTATTTGTTACCGGCAAAGTATGAAATCCGGCATTGTATAGAATGCCTAAAATTAGCGGGCAAAGTATGAAATGATTTATATTTCACGCATTACCTAGGCATTCTATGGAATGGCAAATGAGAAACCGGCAAAATATTAAATACATCTCCGATTCGTCGTCCAAATGTCATTCAAAAATGACAAATTCAAAACGTCATCCGATTTTATATTAATTTATTCGTGGATATAATTACATTTATTCGATATTTTAATACTTACTGACGATAGATTACATTTATTCGATATTTTAATACTTACTGACGATAGATTAGAAGAAACATCAGTGTTTGGAGTATCGGGCAAATATATACCGGGCAATGGCATTTGACCATAAAAAAATATCAGTGTAGGGTATGCCGGGCAAATGTATACCGGGCAGTGGCACTGAACCTTTACTCCAAACAGTGATGTTTCTTCTAATCTATAGTCACTAAGTATTAAAATATTGATTAAATGTAATTATATCCACGGATAAATTAATGTCAAATCGGATGTAATAAATATTTCGAACATTCACCAAAGCGACTCTGTGATTGTCAACATTCACCGGTGAAAGTCAAAAATCACCGATTTCGGTCATTCACAGTAACATGCACATCATTTACATAATAACCACATCAGGACGTTTATTTCATACTTTGCCTAAATAGCATTTGTCATTCTATAGAATGCCTAGGCATTCTATACAATGCCTAGGGAAAGTATGTAATAATTCTCACATTTCATACTTTGCCTAAAAACATCCGGCATTCTATACAATGCCAGCGTCTCATACTTTGCCGGTAACATATTCATTAAAAACTGTACAAGTATTTTGAATGCCAAAATTGAGAAAAAATGAGCTATTATAAGCTTCTATAACTCGTCTAATGATGACGCTTAATGTAAGGAACAAATGAAAATTACTAAATTATAGTTTGTGGTATTTGTGTGTATAATTTGTGGGGTATTTGTATATTGTTTGGATAAAACAGTTAGGGACTCATGACAAGCGTTTTGGGTGCCACAAACGGGCAAGAATAATCTGTTATCTTCGTTTTTTTTAATGTAAAGGACAAATAAAAACAGTAGTCAGTGCTTTTGATGAGCCAAAACTGAGGAAAGATGATATTCGGTTATCTTGGTTTTAATGGTGATACTTATTTAGTGATGATACTAAATGTAAACGGCAAATAAAAATAGTAAGGAGAATATAACAGTTCCAAAGCTTTTGATAAGTATTAATATCCAAAATCGAGAAAAATAATCTTCTGTTATCTCGATTTTAAAGATGATATTTAAAGATGTCACTAAATGTAAAGAACAGATAAAAAATGGTAAGGAGCATGTAGGCTTATAGCAGTTTCAAAGCTTTTGATAAGTATTAATATCCCAAATCGAGGAAGAATAATGTTCTGTTATCTCGATTTTAATGATGATACTTAGTAATGACACTAAATGTAAAGGATTGATAAAAATAGTATGGAGTATATAGTCGTTTCGGTGATTTTGACAAGTATCAATATTCAAAATCGAGAGAGAATGATCTTCTGTTTTCTCGATAAATGGAAAAAACAAGTAAGTAGCATAAAGCAGTTTCTGTGCTTTTGACAAGCATTATCTTCTGTTATCTCGATTTTAATGGAGATAGATATTTTTTAATGACATTGAGAGATAAATAAAAATAGTAAGAAGCATGATGTAGTTTCGGTACTTTTAACAAATAGTAATATCCAAAATCAGGAAAAAGTAATCTTCTGTTATCTCGGTTTTAATGGTGAGGCTTCTGTTAAAATAATGCTAAAGGTAAATGATAAATAAAACTTATTAGCGCTCTAAGTTTTATTTATCCTTTATGTAACTATAATAGCTGTTTCGGAGCTTTGAAAAAAAACAACAACATCAAGAGTACCTAAGTCGAGATCTTTTTACTCTGTTTCAATGATGTTGAAGGTATAAGACAAATAAAAATAGTTCAGGTCATACAGTTATTTTGATGCTCTTGACAAGCATTATAAGAGTCATAATCGCGAAAGAATGAGCTTGAAGAAGTTTCCGTTATCTCGTTGATAATGATGATGCGTATCAGAAAAATCAAGTCAAATGTTCGACTTTTTAGGTTTCTGTTTATTGAGATTAGTTCCAATCATCTGTAAAATTTGCTTTTAAAAGTTGACAGTGCATTAAAATAGTTTAAATAATGATTGAAAATGGACCAATTTTCGTAACTATTTATAAAAAAAAAATCTTAAATTCAGTTCTATATATAAAAGATTATAGCAATTTTATTGTCTGCTAATGGGTCAACCGCCTTCTTACTATTCGCTTTGTTGGTTGCGATATTATGCTTGCAAATTTATTTCTTTAAAAGAAAATTGTACCAAATTATACTCCAGAGGAAAATTAAATGCGCGACGCAGGTCTAGGAACTCATCACCGTAATATAATCTTAATCTTGAGCAATTTACTAAAGCCACTGCCGTAAAAATGAATTTCCGCCTCTGCTTTTGTTTCTAGCATTCTTCTATCTAATACAATCTCGTAAACCCACAACTAGAACACTTCTTTTGTTTTGCTAAAACTTGCAGACAATACAACGTTGTAATGGTACTCGACCATAATTGTGCAACGAGGCATTTCTAATTTCTTGGTTTTGCGAAAAATATGATGTAATTATTTTTTTCTTCTCTCTCTCCCTCATCAAGTTGTCGTGTTCTTTGTCTTTTTACTTCACTTCTTTACTCCCTCAAACGATGATACTGTCTTAAGAGCTCATTAAAATTCGTCTGCTGTCCATTTTTGAAGTCGTCTGAAACTCTTTGATGAAAAGAAACACAGATTAAAACGTGTGTTGCATAATGGAGATGAGTTTTCAAGTAAAATTACCGTGTGATTAAAAAATGGTATTTTAGCAAAAAGGCGTTAATTTTTTCTGGAATATTTTCGCGTTAAATTAATAACTTTTTCTCATTATTTATTTTTTCCCTCTCATGCTGATAACTACAAAACATTCATTAGTTAGTGTTTTTTAATTTAGTGAATAACTTTAAAAATTTCTTTATACACAAGATTGGATTTAAATTTTTATAATTAAAACAAATGGCGGTCTGGATCTATTTTTGTTTTTTCTGTCAGAAATTTTGAAATATTAAAATTTTTTACTTTTAGAAAAATTATATTATTGTTGAATCATATTATGCTGCTCGGAAAAGTATTTAGTTTTTCCCAAGCAGAATATTTAAACATGTTTTAAAACAGCCAACTTCACATTTTAGCCGCATAATCATTATATATTTTGTCAGCTGATATAGCAAAGCTTGCTTATGAAAAAGTTCGATTGATTCAATGCAGTAGTTTTTCGTTGGTGCCTTTTCAAATCTGAAAAGTGAAAAGCAGAATTTTCGGCATATTTTACTTTTTTTTTTACTATCGAAAAGGTAAAAATGCCTTTCAGCAAGAAAAAAAAAAACCCTTGCACCAGTGCCAAAACTGAGTTTAAAAATTTCTGTTACGATTGCACGAAGATGTGCCACGCCAGTTTAAACTGAAGTCACAATAAAGGCATTAATTGATGCAAACCGACAAATAACAGCTTTAGAAATTCCAGAGACAATAGATTGATGGAATTCAACCTTTCATGATCATTTTAAAAAAGCCTAAGGTTTTATCTCAAAGTTCGACATATGGGTTATTCATGTTCTCACGGAAAGAAATTTATACCGTCTGGTTGACATCTTGCCTCTCAAACGTCAAGAAAATTATCCAGTTTTGAAACACATCATCACTGGGGCCGATAAATGGGTTGTCGACAATATTGATCCGATCACAACAAATTTGTTTTTGACTGTAAAACCTTTATTTCAAATGAGATGATCAAAATTCACCTGCCGGATCAATTTTTTTGCCAGCATAGAATAAAACTTTTATGCAGTTTTCCTGTTATAATTTTTTAGAAACCTAATTTAGCATACTGTATCTATATATCTAGCAATGTGTAAAACCCGTATTTGTACTCGGTATAATTTAAGCATTAACTATTCAAGGCGAGTAACATCAATTTAGAACTTCAAACTTTATTCCGACTTTCGAATAGATTGTCCTTGTTTAATTTAATTAACGCAAAACTTGCAAATCACGCATTCCACCAATATTAAATCAGTTTTCCTATTGTCACATACACACGTAACGTCGCGAATTCTTTACTTTACCGTGCTATGCCATACGTTAGGGAATTTATGGCATTATATCTTAGACGTTATGCAGGTTTTAAAGTCCAATGCTCATTCGCCATTTTAAGCAGCCGCATTACCAAACGTAGGATTGTAAGCGTTTTGAAATCTCCTTTATGCCCTCCGTCCCCGTGTCGTGTAAATTCGATTAACGGGAATTAAATTCCCCATTAATTTCCTGGAATGTGCCCCGTTACGTGCCCCGGAATTGTTTTTGTACAAACTTAATGAGATTAAGTCGCTCAGAAGTCTCTGCCACGCTGTGCCCCCTCCCCGGTTCTCTTTTATGTAGAACAAACAGAGTTTGTAAGATGAATATGCTTACCGCTTTTGTGTTTCCTCTTCGCTAAGTTGAGGCTTTTGTTTCACATTCCTGTGCAGTTATTATCCCTCCTTGTTTTTGTTTAATTGAGGGAATTATTTTGGTAAATTGAAGTGTGCATTTTTTGTGTGGATCGGATGTAAATTATGATTAAGTGTTAATGAAATGCATACTGTGGTTTAATTATGTTTGCATTTTAGCGGTGGAATTTTGATGCGAATCATTTCTTATTCAATGCAGTGCTTTATTGTTCCCTAATTGCTATTCAAAATTATTATATTTATAATATATAATTTCTGCTGTTAATATCCACTTTTTACCCAAACAATGCAAGAAAAATATAGCGAATTATATGCTGTTTTTTTTTATATATATTTAATTTTATATCCTTCTTTGAACAACCGACCCAATTTTGGGTTTGCGACTACTAATGTTCAACTCCGTAGCCTTGTAATTTTGAACCAATCCAGAATACAAGGAAATTCCTGGTTCGATACCCCCAGAGGTATTGATTTGTTATAGGAACATGGAGGACTTTGCGACTCGACAGATTTAACGTGCATCAGTCACCATTTACTACACGAGGAGTCTTCGGCCGGCGAGGATCGAATCCACAAACTCTTGGACATGGGCTCAATGTCCTACCAACCAGGTTATCCCGGCCCTCGAAATTCTTATTGTCAAAATTATAGTTCTACTATTTTTTTTTTTTAAATTTTATTTTATAACCGTCGTTGAACAGCCGACCCAATTTTATATGGGTTTACGACTACTAATGTTCGACTCCGTAGCCTTGTAATTTTGAACCCAATCCAGAAGACAAGGGAACTCCTGGATCGAGTATTGGGAGAAATTTGCCTTCGTGGAGGACTTTTTGATGGAGCTAACCCGCATCTGCGTTACATGGAGAGGAAGACCACGAGAACCTCCCACGGTTAGCCTGACGGCAAGGGGACTCTAACCAATGATCCGTCTACCACTGAGGATATTTTACGTCAGCACTGTGGTCGGTGCAAGCCGGATGCGGAATTCGTATCGACTGGGATTCGAACCCGGTTCACCGCATTGGAAGGCGAACGCTCTATCCCCTGAGCCATCGCGGCTCTCTACTATTGGTTGTCAGTATTTCTTGCTGAATTGTATCTCTGTCTTTTTTTTCAGTTATTTATTTTTATATATAACACAACAATTCCCTTTAATGTGCCTGTGTCATATACCAGAGTTGTTTATACGTTAATTTAATGAGATTAAACCGCTCGAAAGCCTCCCTATACGAAGTCAACGCTTCGCGACTCCACATTGATTCTGTTGCATTCGGCAATATTGTTCTGAATCTATTGCATTGGTATTTTAGAAACAAATTAATTGGATGACTTACTAATCGTGCAGCTTTGCGGCTTCCTCCTATATTCTTCTACAATACGGACTAACCGCTTACCTGCTCCATATTGACTTCCTTTGGGAGTATTTATGTTTGCATTTCCTTTAATTTAATAATATGAAGAGAAAGTAATGCTGGTTATTTTTTAAAAGTATTTTGAATTCTACATAAATGCTCTTTGCTTTAATGTTTAAAAAATCACTATTTATAACATAAAAAAAAACACAAAAAACTTCATGGTTTTCCTCTTTATGTAACGGAAACGAGGATTAGACCGATCAATAAAGTGCTCCGCGATGACTAGTTTTAGTTTGTCCCATTCCTGATTCATCCATGAGTACCCTTGTCTTCTGGGTTGGGTTCAAAATTACAAGGCTACGGATTTGAACTTAGAAAGTCGTAAATTCATAATTGTGTCGGCTGTTCAACACCGGTTATTAAAAGAAAATAAAACAAAACCCCATATTCTGTTATTAGAGCCGCGATGGCTGAGGGGATAGAGCGTTCACCTCGCAATGAGGTGAACCGGGGTTCGATCCCGGAGATGGCTGGTCCGCCGGGATCGATGGCTGGACCGCCGGGATGGATTCCTCATCCGGCTTGCACCGACCACAGCGATGACGTGAAATATCCTCAGTGGTAGATGGATCATGGGTTAGAACCCCCTTGCTGTCAGGCTAACCGTGGGAGATCCTCGTGGTTTTCCTCTCCATGTAACGCAAATGCGGGTTAGTTCCATCAAAAAGTCCTCCACGAATGCAAATTTCTCCCAATACTTGCTCCAGGAGTTCCCTTGTCTTCTAGATTAGGTTCAAAATTACAAGGCTACGGAGATGAACATTAGTAGTCTTAAACCCAAAAATTAGTTTGACTGTTCAACGATGGTTCCAAAATATTCTGTTATTAATTCGGTATCTTAGAAACTAAATTTACAGGAATGATATTTAGTCATTTTTGCGATTCGGAGAAAAAAATGCGAATAGATATGTTATGTTTTGTTTATTACACAAATTGTGCAATAAACCACCTCGTCACATTTATATATTATATTTGTTGATAAGTAAGGATGAATTTTTTCTAAACACCAGTTCCCTTAATAACGTGTTGAAAAACAACTTCTCATTTCCGTTACTAACTATAAATTAGGATTACAATCCCAACTGTTAATTTGATTTTGCAAACATTGATAAATTAAGTCAACTCTCTCGAGCTCCTTGCCATCTGTGGCGTTTGATTGAATAAGTGTTTTAGAAGTGCTAAAAGCTTTGAAATTTGAGATTCATGAATACACTTAGGATACTGTGTATATTAAATTACTAAGTTGATGTAAGATATGCTAATTTAATCTGACAAACTCTCTTTATACCCATGAATTTTAAAGGATTATTTGCCGATATCGCTTTAAAATCTTTGCAATATAATACCAGCATTAAAACTCGAATACTTAGTTAGAAAAGTTGTGTTCGTAAACTCTGAATGAAAGAATGCTTTGAGCGTTTATGTTTCATTGACATATGACATTTGTTTATGCTTCGTTGTCTTTTACTGTACATTATATAAATTGATATCATTATTAGATTTTATTACATATAATCCTGGGTGAAAATAACAAGAAATGGAGGGCAATATAATATTAAATAAGTAATATCTCAGTATTAAAAAAATCGTATGGTCCACTGTCGCCAACGCTATTTTGGGAGTTCAAATTAAAGTTACATTTTGTTGTGCAAAGTAAAAATTATATGACTTGGAAACTTGAAGTTATTAGGGTGTTTAGAAAAATGTACAGGGATTACGATGTAATAAAAGAATTTTAACATTCGATAATTTTATCGAGTATTATTAACTGTTAAACTTGTTGGAAAAAATTCCATAAAACTTGATATTACGAGGGTTTGTAAAAAATATGCAGGGAGTTCGGTGGTGAAAAAAAAAGAATTACAATTCGATTATTATTGAAAAAAAAAAACACGTTGGTTGATCATTTCTTTTGCTTAACTGTGACTAAATTTAAGTATGATTCGCTGACGAAATCTTTTTTTTTCTTCGAAATTTTTATTTGTTCGAAAGTTATTGCAGGCTTTTTTCTAGCCTTTTGCTTGAGAAAATAAAAACACTATCAAAATCTAATAAAAATCTGCTGGGAAAGACAAGTCTGAAAACAATAAAACATGTTCTATTCTTGGAAGAACTAGAGAGGGTTTAAAAAGTACTTCTTTGCTCCAATTTTTATCAGTCAAACTAGTTTTGTCAAATTTTCATCTCGTTTTCCTCACTACTGATTTGACAGCTTGTTAAATTATAATTTACGACGTCTAATCTGCGTCTTTTGAATTTGTTTTTAGCTAGAATTCGTAACATTCATTGTGTTTTATACCTTAAACTATCCGGCGGTACAAACTTCATTAGAATTTTCTCAATTAGAACTTCCTTTTTTTTTAAAATTTACTCTATCGTAAGAATAAAAAGTTTTTAAATTCTTCCAATATCGTAATTTTTTTCACTGAAATCTACTACCTTAACTTTTTTAACTGCAAAACTGTGTCCAGATCAAGCTGACAACTGCTTGTCATTGCTGTCCATGTTTCGAAGGAGTTGTTGCATTGTTTTACAAACCTTAAAAGAATGACTAAGTCAAATTTTTTTATATTTATTCTGTTGGATACACATAGGGGTCAACTACATCAACTCTTTGGAACTCGTTAATTAAAATGTTGTTTCTGCTGAAAATAAAGCTCCGTTGAATTTTAAAAGACTAACGATAATAAATGAGCTGTCACTTCAAGTCCTCTGTTCAATTTATCTTCGAAATTTTTACACGTTTCGTTTATTATTCGTTCGTAATTGTTGATCCTTTCATTTACTTTTATGGTAACTTTTGTTCCCATTTGAAATTTTCGAACTTATTGAATGAAATCGGGTAGTTCTAACTCCTTGAAGCAAATGCTTTTATGTTTTCTTATGTTGCTTTGCTGTTTGTCAGATTTTTCGAATGTTGCCTAGTCAAGATTGATTTTGGTTTAAATTTACTTGAAAGCATTTTTCGTAAACAAATGTAACAAGAATGTAAAATAAATCATATTTTTCAATCTTTTATATAGATTGCGCTCTAATATCAGTTCAAAAACTTTTGGGCATTCATTAAACAGAATAACGTAAAAATAATTTATTAGGAATTTTAAAAAAAAAATATTTATATATGACAAACATTTTAGTACAACTTTAGTTCGTTAACTTTTTGAAAAATAAATCTCATTCGAGTTGGATAAACAAAATAATAAGTTGACTGGAAAAAATTATCATGAAAATTTAATAACTGTTCGATTTACTTTGCGCTATATGTCTCAATTTAACAACTAATTCGACAACAATAGCTAAATTTAACTGGCACTAAATTTAGCAACAGTTTAAGAATTTTCGACATTTTGTTCAACGATGATTAAAAAAAAGATATTGATAAAAATGTCTGTTTTATACTGATTTTAAAACCTCTAGATTCAGAGAGAAATGTCCTTGTTAAACTATTTTAATTGAACTAAACGAATGGACAATATCTGTGGAATTAACCTAACACAACCTTGATGCAAAGACAATTTAGTTCGATCAATATATGTGCAAGATCAAAAACACCTTTGCATCCTAAAGTTTTGAAGCGTAGTATTAAACAGAATATTAGTATAACTTAAAGAAAAACCTTATCACTGGGACAAGAAAGCTTTAAGTAATTATGTCCACAGATATTGTATATGTTTACTAAATAAACTGAATCCTTCTTGATGCTACGATTAAAAGAGATTGCAAATAAAAATGTCTGCTTTATACTGTTCTTAATGTCCCGCAGTGGACTGATCGTTAAAACACGGTTCCCAGCAGATCGCCGAAGTCAAGCATCACTGACCACGGTCAGTGTGCGGGTGGGTGACCACTTGGATAAGTCTGCGTAGGGACCGAGGGTGAGCGGAATCAGTCCTCGCTAAACTGCTCTACCATAAAGTGCTCGACTTCGCGTGCAGGTCGTTGGGCTACCGAAGCGGGGGTGCCATCTCCTATGCAGCGGATCAAAATTGTGATGGCATGTCTTCGGATCATCCTCGGGGATGTTTCTCAGACCGTTGCCAATAGCCCATTGTGCAGATCTAGTGTGACGTAAATGAACTACAACAACAACTACAGCAACAACTCTTCTTAATACATCTTAGCAATGGCGTTTTTGTCTTATATTAATTGAAGTAACCCTGTCTTTGCATCAAGGATGCGTAAGGTTAATATGTCCATAAATATTGTTCATACCTACTGAATGAACTAATTCAGACGAATTCTATCTTTGTCGACATACCCCGACGAATTCCGTAATGATCGTACAAAATCGTATGTTGTACCGGAAAATATCGATACTGCGCTTGAACTGCATCGATATTTTTTGGTCCGACAACCGATCAAGATAATCTCGTGACATATCGTGAGATTGAAGCATCTTTGGGCATTAGTATGCCAAGCATCAATAAAATATTGCATGAACATTTGGCCTTAAAAAGGATTTGTTGGCGTTGGATCCCGCATAATCTGACAAACACTCAAAAGAAGGTTTGTGTCAATTGGTGCAAGGAAATGCTGATAATAAAAAAGGTTCAAGGTGCATCAAACTATATGTGTATAAAATTTACATAGGTAACAAATCATGGTTCTATGTATATGAGCCCGAAACAGAATAACAATAAATTGTGTGGGTCTTCCAAGACGAGCCAAAATCCAACAAAAGTTGTTCACGGAAGAAGCACACCAGAAAAAATAATTGCTTGTTTCTTCGCCATTACCGGTCACTTGGCGATAGTAACGATATTCTGAATCGTACACAACCTTTTGATTTTCAGAAAAAAGTCGAAAAAATCAGAAAAACAGGCAAATCATTCCTCATCATGACAATGGCTCTCACACATCGGCTCCAACAAAAGAATTTTTTGACACAGGTCAAAACATTGAATTGATTGGTCATCCTGCATACAGCCATGATTTGGCATACAATGACTTTTTTTAACTCCCACACAATAAATTACGTGGTCAACGATTTTCGACTCCTGAAGAAGTAGTTGATGCATTCAAAACGCATGTTTTGGAGTAACCTCAGAGTGGAAAAAGTGGTTCGAAAATTGGTTCAAACGCATGCAAAAATGTATCGATCTTCATGGAGACTATTTTGGAAAAAACAATAAAACCAATTTTGATTATAAATAATTTTTTTTCAGAAATATAAATAGCAACCCTCTTATTGATCGAACTAAACTGTCTTTGCATCAAGGAAGCATTATGTTAATATTTCCATAGATACGGACCTTACTTACTCTATGAACTGAATTTTTAATCACTTGAACGAAAAAATCACATACTAATATTAGTTAACTAAAATTTTCAATCCTACTTATCTAAGAACAATGACTTTCGAACTCCGTTCGAAAACAGAACTAAAAAAATACTTTTCGTTCCATTTTCAGCTATCGATCCCTTGAACTATACGGACTGACGCTTGAAAAATGACTTGAATTCATTAGCCTATTCATGAGGAGAGGGCGATGGTTAAATATTTATGAGTCCTTTGGCATCGCTTTGACAGAGTTTCCGTAGCTTGGCAATAGGAAGGATACCAACTCGTAGCACTTTGCCCTCGTCGGAAGCCCCCTTTTGTTCCATTTTTTTGTTCTTCCAGAGGACACTGCTTTTCATCCCTGGAATTGCGTGAAGAGAAATTAATTAATCAGCGAATTTTCTGGCTTTACTCTGTCTGAAAGAGATAAAGTCTCTTCCTTCTGTATTGGAAGCAGAACTTGCTTTAAATCCCGGTGGATTATTAAAGCTCTCTAGAAATTGCATTCGACGGTGAACATGGAATGGAATATTTTGGCTTTTAATTTTCTTAATTCGATTCTAGATCCGAATCAGATATCACTGGAAACTTTTGGCTGTGTTTCGGAGAGATAGATACTCTTTTGTTTTGTTTATTCCAGAATATTTAATGTTTATATCTGGCAAAAGTAGGTTTCTCAAAATATCTATATAGCTTTGGCATAAAAATAAAGAAAAATTAGTTCTAAAAGTTTATTTGTTTTGAGGAACTGATATTTGTTTCAATAAAATTTGATTGGTTTGATGCAAGTTAATATTGTGATAAATCTACAAGACAAAACATGATATTTATCATTCAAAGTGTATGCCACTTAAAGGTGGAGTCCCGAAGCGGAGAGTTCTTGAAAGCAGACCTGCTGAATAGTTAGAATAAAACTTTTGAAATGTTCGATTTTTTTTTTTTTTTTTTCACAAAACAAATGTTACAAATGGGCTATTGTGACTGCCCATTGTGGCTGCTTTTCAAAACATCTTCTTTGAATGCACGTTGTGTGTCAAAGCCGTCGAAATCCGCTTCTGTTATCTGGTAATATTCGAAAGAGTTCTTCCTCAGTTTCCCTTACCGAAGGTTTCTATGTCATTTTTAATTGAATTGGACTATAAACGAATAAGACTAATTAGACCTTGCTTTAGCTATTTAAAAGTGGAAGCAATGGTAATTTTTCGAACCAGTCTTAACATTCTCGCTGAGTTTCCCATATACGGTAGCACGTAAATGCGATTCGTGCTTGTGTGATCAGTTCACCTTACAAGTAGTTTAACATTCGCACTCGCTTATAGGGCAGTCGGATGCAGTATGAATGGCCCCTTGAAAGTGGATGCACTGGAGAGTTTAATTATTCTAGAGGGTTTTTCCTAACAAACGTTTCGAATTTTTGTAGTTATAGTTCATTTACGTCGTATTAGAGCTGCGCAATGGGCTATTGGTCTGGGAAACATCTATCCCTGAGGATGATCCGAAGACATGCCCTCGCAGTTTTGATCCTCTGCAGAGGGGGTGACTCCCCTGCTTTGATAGCTCATTTTACGGTAGAACAGTTTAACGAGGACCGCTACCGCGCACCCTCGGCTCCTACGTAGGCTGATCGAAATGGTCTTCCGCCAGCTTACAGACCCCATCCAGCAATGCTTGACTTGGCGATGAGTCCACCGCGGGACATGATTTTGAAAAGAGAAGGCTTATTGGAAGTGATTGCAGGTCACTAACATAATTTTTATGATTTTAACCGAGCGTGCAGGACCGTATAGCATCGTTTTTCCTTCAAATTTTATCTCTAAAGAAAATTAAATTACAAACTTTCTTTGCTTTATTTAAAAAAATCATTTGAATTTAAATAAAATCTGTAAACTCCAGTAAAAAATTCTCATCTAAAAATTTTAAATAAGTCATTTAAACAATTAAATTTTAAATGACTGTTTTTTCGAATGTCCGCCATTTTCTTAAAAAAAGAGACATTTTTTAAAGATTTTTTTAGTTTTAACTAAAGCTACTATTATACATAATCTTTAATTTCGGGTCTCGTCTATTTTAAATTATACAGTATGGAGATCGAGCCCGTTCGTGAGTGCTCGGTGTGCTCTACTATCTTCAACATTTTTATTGGTTAATTTCTTAATTAATGTTTTCGAGTTAAATTTTTTTAAATGTAAATAAAAGAAGACGAAAAACTAAGAAGTTATTAGATAACTTATCTCTAGACCAGAAAAGCCAAGGATTGGTCAGACCTAACTTTGGCAGTGTAGCGAATCACATGCTGTGAGAATGAGATTTTTCTTGTATTAATTGACTGGGATAGGTAGTCTCTAATCGGTTAAACCTAGTTTTATCTTTTATTCTTACTTTATCCGTAAAACATCTACAAAATGTGTATATCCCTGTGTTGCACGGCTTAGTAATTAGCTGAAAGCTTAAAAAGCTTTTTTTAATATTCTATGAGCATTTTTAGCATTAAACGTTGCTCCGAAAATATTTCCTACGCGTTTTCTTTTATTAAAGGAAGTATAAATGCTGACTAAGTAAATGAAAGAAACCCTCTTTCACCTTCTATGACAATATTTCTTGCGGGTATGCGATTTTTATATCCTCGTATCTCAAAACTCGAAGCTCAGAAAAATCGCTACGTCTTCAAAAGCGAAAAGGATTCTCTATCAGCATCTTTCGGAGGTTTTTAACTTTAAAAATTAAAAAGGAAAAAGACCAAAAGGAGAGAGAATGGAAAAAAATGAGCTGTCTGGATATGACTTTACAATAAAAATTGCAAAAGTTTTTTAAGACTATCCATCATTTTAAATGTCTATTTTCTGTTCTTTTTTCGAAAAGAAAAAAAAAATGTTACCTTTTCGTTCTATTGTTATTTGTGCTGCACCCTTTTACGTTCTATTCTTTTATCATCCGACAAGATCTTAAGAATTGATCCTCGAACCTTACGAATAAATCAAAAAAGCCTCTTTAGTTTAAATAAATAAAGTGATGTATGGTTTACCTGAATTGGGTTTATTTTTAAGCGAATATTTCTCCCAGGTTTTTTTACGATATTTCAGCTTTTAAAGTTTTGTTAATGAATTCGAATTTGTTTCCTTTAATTCGATATTATTATGATTTTTTTTTTTCATTTTTGGATCAAGAATGTAATGTTTTGCTATTTTAAAATAAGTACAGGGCAAGTTATTAAAATTAGTTAATTTCCTTCTAGTAATTAAACGATAAAAGAATTCATGTTTTACTAACATTTGGTAATTAAGTCCCTGACCTAAGTTAAAAGTTATTGTGTTTCTTCATAGTAAGTTTAATTTTCAAAAATAGTACTTTTAATACAAAAATCACCATTTCAACTTTTAAAATATAACGCCCTTTTAATTCATGTTTGTTCCCATTGGATAAAGCGAGAAAAATACATAGGAAACAATGCTTCACTTGTCTGTATATAGCAATCCAAGTCACGTAAAAAAAGTGCAAGTATAAAACTGTACTTTTTGTACAATAAACTCTTATCATTTCTTAACTATTTATCTTATTAAGTCTTGTCTTGCACATTCAATTCAGCATGAAAAAGCTACATCGGAACGCATGCATTTCTACAGCGGAACATATAGCATACTACGTCGGAACATATTCCATACTACATCGGAACATATACCTTACTACATAGAACTCAATTAAACTATTAAGGATGGGAGTAGATGATAAAGGGGTCCTGCGCGTTGGGCTAGTTTTTCCTCCCATTCTGTAAATCTTTAAATATTTTGCTAATTTCGAACGCTGAGATCCATTGATTTCGCTTACATTATAGTTCACTTCTGCGTGATTTGAAGTATGAATGAGTAATACTTTTGTGTGATTTTTAGTTCTCAAATTAATTTTATTTTTGCTTCATTTCAATAAAAATTATGGGATACAGAAAAGATTGCTTGAATTAATCATAGTGTTTTGCCATTTTTTCCCCTTCATATTACGCATTTGTGTAGAATTGGAATTGTTTCTAGTCAATTCCAATTTTCTTTTATCTTTAAATTTTAGTTCTATGTTATTTTATTTCTCTATTTTATTTTTTTAGTTCTATTTTATTCTATTTAGTTCTATTTTAGTTCTATTTTTAGTCCTATTATTTTAGTTTTATTTATTTAGTTCTATTTATTTAGTTCTATTTATTTAGTTCTATTTTATTTTTTTTATCTTAAATTTTAGTTCTATTTTATTTTTCGTAAAAAATGTTTATGACTTATTTTTATTTACTCTGATTTATTTCATTCTGTTATATGTAAATTTTATTATAAAAAGGCAAAGGAAAAAAATCTTCATTGAGAACGTTCTTTTTTGTTTACTCTTCAACTAGTTTGAATGAATAATGGCGTAATTTATTCAACATGGAAATAAATTCACGAACAAGACTAATTACGAAAAATTAAAATATTTAAAATAAATTGTAATTTCCTTTACAATATGTACTTTTGCCTTCATTAACAGAAGGCATCTTTAAAGAATTAACCTAATTATTTTTTATAGAATTAAAATAAAATAAATATCTAAATAATTACAGTGAATCTTAAATTCAATCAAAAATAATGAAAGAAGAAGATAAATTTATCAATCGAACTTGTAATAAAGTATTTTACCTTAGCGTGGCGCTACCACCATTTGGGCGAGATAGTTGTCAATTCACTTGCTTAGGAAAAAAAACGCGTCACTTATTTATTTGCTCTAACATTAGAGTGGAAACTCTTTATATATTTCTCTACGATTGTTTAAATATTTATTAAATAATTTACTTTCCTGATTTGGTTTGATTCATAAAGTTGTCTAAGAGCTACACTAATAGGCTATTGGTGACGATCTGGTATGTATACTATGTATACTTAGTAATGAAAAGGTAAGTTCTAGGTATTCATTCTTAATGACGGTTCTTTTTTGTTGTTGTTTTTTTTGGAATTTTAACACCATTTTAGATTTAGTTAATAGTTTGCTATACATTTTTAAACTGGGCGTTTTAACTGAACGTTCTGAGCTGAATGAAATAAAAATAAAAAATTTTATTCGGATTCTTATAACAATTTTCCAATTGTACCTCCTAATTTTATGTAAGCATACAAAATATTGCTTGAAAATTCCAATTAGTGCAGAATTGATTGGTTAACGTGGAAATTTGTACTTTTTGGCATTTTCATGCAATACATGTTTTACAATATCAAAATGATGTTAAACATTTTTTGATAAAACGATGTTTAAGCAATAGTTCACTCTTTTTTTTCCATAGTTCCATTCTTTTGTATAGTTCCTTTCTTTATTTCCCGCAAAATTCCTAACCCTAAATAAGACTTAAACTTTTACAACTATTGTTTTGTTTTTTCCACTGATCCTTTTTGTAGTAAAGCAGGAAGAAAAACTACAGAAGGCAGAACAAAATATCGTCTGCCTTCTTTCAGAATCCGAGTTCTAAACAATGTATTCTATTGCTGGAAAACTTTGTATCGATAAATGTGCTGTGGAAACGAATCGATACACAGAAGACTATTTTTTCCGCATTGTGGATTTCCTTTTCCTCTAGTAGGATAGGCTTAGCTGTTGTTTATAACCATATCTTGCAGAAAACTAGCATAAAATATCGATTTTCAAAGTTGTGTTCATTTCATTCACTCGATTTGCGCATACATCACTCGGTTCCTTCATTTTATGCATCATTTAGCAAGCTGTCTTTTTCTGTATCTTTTCATCTGTGCGAGTGGTAGATTTTTTGTTAAATTTACATATTTCTAACAGGATTAAGGTTTTATGTGTGAGTATTCTAGCAGTTTTAGAAATGAGTTTTTTGGATGCAATTTAGATCATGTATTTGTCGATCTCTATCACAAAAAGTAATGAGACGAAAAAATATTAACGCACTTTCCATTTACATCATTCGAACAATACAGCCTATTGGGTAATTGCAACTCGAGAAGAAGAATACGTGATCAGGTACAACCATGTCATTTAAATCAGATTTGATTCGATACTTGTAAGCTACGTCACGCGCGTGTGTCGAATCAGATTGGCTTCTGAATCGACGAGTGCCACGTTTTCTCCTGCATGAGTCCTTTTTAATCTCAGCTAATTAATGATTGCTAATTTTATATCTGTCTGAGATTATTTCAAAAAACATCTATGCCGAACAAACAGCAGTTTTTCGTAACGTTAAAGAAGAAAGAATTCTAAATGGATATTTTTTAAGAAAAACGAATATTTTCAAGATTTCTGTTATTTATATTGCTTAACTGCTATAACTGCTTCTATTGATAGTTAGTAAAGTGAGCTAAAGATGTAACATGAATAACTTATGTTCTAATGATCGGATTTTCACATACTAAGTACCAAACTTGATTGTTCATAAGGTTGACCACAAATGTTAATTAATATGTTAATTGATTCGTGCTAAATACGATAAAGAAGGTGAAGGTTGTAGAGTCAGGCACAAACACGTGCTTAAAGTCCTACCTACTCTTAAAACGTACATATTATATATATATTTGGATTCTTAACTTTCTTAACTGTCGTGGTACCATGGGGATTTTTCCGCTAGAAAATTTCTAGTTCCCTTGCCCCGAATAAACGTTTTTAGAAGATGCGACCCAAACTTGGTAGCCAAAACACTTGCGTAAGCTAAAGATATTAGATCACTACTACACCTTACATTTAGAAATTAACGTAGTTTATTGCTTGAATTGTTATCGAAAATTCGGCAAAAACTTAAATTTTCAAAACGAGAAAACTGTTGTATAGTAGGAAGCAGTAGTTGAGTAGGAGGTTCATTTATAAAATAGAATTAAATAAATGAATTGCTATGAGTCTTCTTTATTAATAGGTTTCATGCACTAAAAAATAAGAAAATTGATTATAAAATGATAGTAGGATTGATATTTTAAGCAATATTAGGATTGATATACTAAATAATAATAAGACTAACATACTAATTAATAATGGGATTTTTACACTAATTTATAATATTAATGATAAAGCAATTTATAACAAGATTGAAATTTTTTTGGACCTTTAAGTTAATTATAAATTGGACTAATAAACTAAATAGCACTAGGAGTGACAAAGTAATTACAGTTTTTATTAATTCAATAATAATAGGAATAATGAACTAATTATTAACATGTTTAATAATCTAAGTAAAATGGATAAAAAAAATTATAACAGAATTTATAAAAACAGTTAAAAATATGATTGATAAACTGTATAATAGTAGGATTGTTAAACTAAATATTAATAATAGAATTGATAAGATAATTAATTACAAGATTAATAAGCAAATTACAAAAAGGATTGATAGTCTAACTCTAAAGTTCTCTGCTTTACTATTTGCTTAACACATAAGTCATCTTAATGTTTTAAAGAAATTATTTTTGAATTAAATTTTAATTTTCAAGAAGTTTTGATTACCCCCTCCCGAAGAACCGATGCGATTTTCCTGTCCAATGGCGTCTATCAACCCGCTCTCCAAATTAGCATTTTTTAAAACTAAAGAGTAATTAAATAAATAAAAAAACTTGATTCGTGACTTTTTTTTGGTTTAGGTTACAAATGTTATAAGAAATAAAAGCTTGTATTATAATTGTGAACAACTGCAGTAAGAGGAAAATCTCCAAAATAGACGAACCTTGTGCCATTAAACCCCACATTCAATTCAATTCTAAAATAGACGATGAGTTCTTAAAGGCCGTTGGATTGTAAATTCTCTCCCGGGACCCGTTGGTTGAGAATTTGTGGTTTAAAACAATAACGCTAAATCTATGGCAAAAAAACTATTATGACTTTTGTTTCTGATTTATTTATTTCTAAATATTTATTGCAATAATGAATAAAATATTTTTCAGAAGAAAAAATATCTATATATTTCGAAGCTTTAGAGAGATTGGGAGAGAAACAATGTCTGCTCATATAAAAGTAAAAGAAAGATATTCAATTCCAATTTGTAATCTACCTTGTTTCTCCTTCAATAATGTTGATTTTGTTCCATTTCTCTCCAATCTCTGTATGCTAACAGCTTAATTAGATCTCTAAATAATACTATCCCCAATTACTATCAATCAATTGCGCTTCAAAAATATTTTTGTTTCCGGTATAGTTGCGAAAGTCTTTTCCACTAATGTTTGCTTTTCGTATTAATTAACCAGAATAACATTTTCTCTATTAGCATTGTTTTGAAGGAAAAATGGCTGATGTATAATTTTTTTTTCTTCTTAAATTTGCTAAATGTATTTTCAGTATTTCCACAACAGTTACTGATATGCATTTTATTTCCTCTTTTTATTAAAATGTGAAGAATGAAAAAAAAAAAGGCTTGGGTGCACATGTTCAAAACGGACCGGCAATTGAGAGATGATGGTTTACTTTAACTCAAACGCTAATACTATTTGAGTTCCACAGAGCCTGCGCGAAAATTTTTCTACGAATCGCAATATCGTTAAGAAGTATAAAATATGGATAACGCTGTGGTTGACGTAAAACAAACGCTATGCAAAATCTCTCTAATATCAAGTATTATCAATGTTTTAGTTGTGAAATAATTTCAGCTCTAAAGCTAAAATTTACACATTTGTTTCATAAATATTGTGTTGTGTCCGAAGTTTAGGCTATTTTTTATGTATTATTATTATTATTGTTAGCTGTCTCTACTGAACTATTCCGAATTGTATTGAAAAATAAGGAAATTCCGTTTACCTAACATTTGTTGACATTGTTTCATAAATATTGTACTGTGTGCGAAGTTTAGGCTATTTTTTATGTATTTTTATTATTATTATTATTGTTAGCTGTTTCTACTGAACTATTTCGAAATGTATTGAAAAATAATGAAATTCCGTTTACCTAACATTTGTTTCATAAATATTGTACTGTGTCCGAAGTTTAGGCTATTTTTTTATGTATTATTATTATTATTATTGTTAGCTGTCTCTACTGAACTATTTCGAAATGTATTGAAAAATAAGGAAATTCCGTTTACCTAACATTTGTTTCATAAATATTGTACTGTGTCCAAAGTTTAGGCTATTTTTTATATTATTATTATTATTATTATTATTAGCTGTCTCTACTGAACTATTTCGGAATGTATTGAAAATTAAGGAAATTCCTTTTACCTAACATTTGTTTCATAAATATTGTACTGTGTCCGAAGTTTAGGCTATTTTTATGTATTTTTATTTTTATTATTATTGTTGTTAGCTGTCTCTACTGAACTATTTCGAAATGTATTAAAAAATTAGGAACTAATTCCGTTTATTCTTAACAAAAATAAATATCTAATGATTGTGTCGCAGTTTTCCATTGTTGTCGGTACATTTTTACTGGCCGGAAAAATCACATGGTACGATCCAGTTTTCCCACCTTAAATTAATATTTTTTGGTTGTCATCGGCATAAAATTAATAATAGTCATTATGATATTGTTTTCCTGTAAGATATTTTACTAACTATGCATAAAAGTCCAATGATGGTGTCGCAGTTTTCCATTGTTGTGTTACATTTGCAAAATACGAAATTTGTGCTAAATCTGACGAATGGTTCCTGAGAAATCGAATTTCATGTATCTGAATTTTTGAAATTGAATTTCTCAGGAACTATTCGACTGATTTTGCTCAAATTTTGTATTTTGTCATGTAAAACTGTATTCTTTAAAATGATGCAAAAAAATTGTGTATCTTACATTTCAAAATTTTTCCTATCATTGTTAAAAAAATAATAAAAAATATAAATGTTTTCTAAAAGCTATAATTTGTACAAAATTACCGTTGGTTAAACAAATTTTATAAATGTGTGCACATTTTTTTTAAATTCGCTTTAAAAATTCTCAAAATATGGCGAAATACCCAAAAAGTAAAATTAACATTTAGGTGTTCAAATTTTAGATCGTTCTCCTGACCTAGGGGGACCATACTTTCCAGATTACGGCTACCCCTTTTATTTTGGGGGTCTTAAATCTGAATCCGTCGGAAAAAAGGTATGTTCAGTAAGAGGAAGTACATTTTTATGTCTGATGTCGTAACTTAAAATATCGCTGCATTTATTAATCAGCATATTTGAGGTCATCCCCTCAAACCATTGAGATTGAGTTCTAGAACGTGAAGATCCGATCATTGGATCAAAAGTTATTCAGGGTAGTCCGTTTTTTTTTTTGTCTGCTCTGTACAAAAAATATGTTCTATATTTAAAGTTCTTTTTTGTTGGGGAATTTAGGAGAGTGTGGAGCCACAATATCGTGTTCATTTGTAGTAACCCTAATTCAGTGCCAGGTTGACCATATTATCTTGAAAATTAATTTTTTTAGTTTATTACACGATACCATGGTTGTATTTGAACAGAAACTCGATTAAATTTTCATCTTACTGAGGTGGTGGTAACAATATTGTCTGATATTGTGGTGCAAGGTTATTACGGTTCAAATTTAAACCGATTTTTCTGAGAATTCATTGTAGAAAAAGACAGATTGTACTTACGAACAAAAACCTACTGTATATGTACTATATCCCTTTAAAAGAAACATATTAGCTTTCAATATTCCTTAATGTAATTAAAGAAATTATTTAAATACTGGAGAAAAGAAAAGAGAGAGATGTGACGTTGTTTACCAAACATTATCTACTTCTTTTATTTTACCCATAACTCAAGTAAGCACTTTTACTTTCTTTTTTTAAGTTAATTTCTATTTTAAATGTGTTCCTCTATGCAAGCTGTAAGCTAATTTCTTATCTTTATATCTTTCTTTTCTATGCTTTAAATCCTTCCAAAATTTTCGAGATGTAAGCAAACGGAAATGTTCGTTGGATAAATTTCCAATAAGTTCTTTTCTAATGTTCGTCTATAAATTGAAGTGATTCGTAGGTGAGATTAGATTCTGTTATGGAAGAGTATGAAATTGGTGTAACGATAAATATTTAAAGTTATGAGTGTCACATTTTGGGTGAAAAATAATCGATGCTTGATGTAACTGGAAAGTAGTTTTTTTTTTGCTTGAAAAATTTCTAATTCGGTAAATACTCATGTTAAGTTGATTTCTTCTGTGCTCATTTTGATGACATAAATAAAAGAAGATAAAATAAAATGCCTTTGAATCATTGAAAATCAATTTCTACTTTTTTTTGAATTAGTGACGCCCGCATTTCTGCTGGAGGGAAATTATATAAATATGGTTTCTCTGTGGTTGAGGTTGATGATTCAACATTTTTTTTTTCACTATCAACAAGAATTCATCAGAGTGTAACAAAACTAATCATTACAACCAGGAATATACAAAATTTCAAACCTTCTTGAAGCTAGAACTAATTTTTTGGAACAAGCTGATCGAAAATATTCAGATTTTCAGGTTTAAAAAATAAAGCAGGTAAAATTTTAACGAAATACTGGACGCCAATTAAAAATTTATAAGTTCACCGCGTTGATCTTTGGTAAGTGTAAAGGGTGGATAATAGAATGTGCGAAGACAAACAACTTTCACTATTAAAAGTGAAGTTGGAAAATTAAGTGAGAATAGCGAAAGGCCACTGACTGGTGAACATTACCTTTCCTGGACATTACCTTTCCAAACAGTTTAATTAGCCGTGGTTGACTGGTTTCTTGACTTTCCAGATCTCCCGATCTCTGCTGCCTGGATTATTTCTCTATGGACATCTAAAAATGCGTCGTTTAAGAGATGCACTTTGAATCGCTAGTGGTCGAATTAGCGTCTCAATTTATGACCTTAGTGAAAAGCTAGGAATCATCTGAATTCTGTTAGATTTACTTTGTCGCCGACGTGAAGCCAGTATTGGAGTTAGGGATTGCTCATTTCAGCATTTGTTGTATAATTTTCGATTATAAAGATTCATCATCGCATTCTGCATTTTCAACAAACAGGCGCCCTCTAGCGTTTCGCTCTTTGCTTTCCGATCCCACTTTATAATTTGAAAGTTCTTTGTTTCGACAACTTTTGCCTTCCCTTTCAGTTTTGACCAGAGGTTTGCAATAACTTAAAGTTTTTCGGAACCAGCATGGAAAATAATGTAACAGCCTTTTACTTTAACATTAAAATTTACTAAAATATTGGGTACCATTTACGATTTCTTTAGTGTGGCTACCTGGATTTTTAGTCCCACTGTGTTGATTACTAGTTTTGTTGCACCCTGTAGAAGAATGTCAATTCTCCAACTTTAACTGAATGTATTTGCCTCTATTCGAAATAGTTTGTAAAAAAAAAAACTCTCTTTTCTAATTTTTTCTTCTTTTTTACAACGCAGTTAAAATTTCCTTAGTTATTAAAATTATATTAACATCGTGTCTTATGTTACTTTCAATTCCAAATAAAGGAAATAATAACCGTTTCCCATAATTCCCATCCCAGTAGCTTCAAGTATATATTGAACAAAACATGTTTCTGCCACTTTCGAACGAATTCACCTTCGCTATCTCCAACCGTAACTGAAGAAATAAAGTAAAGACGGGAAGAAAAAAGAAGAAGAAATTCGATAAACATGGGTGTCACTGCAGTAAATAGGGCAGAGGGTGACAGCTTAGTTAAAAAGAAAAAGTTACGGAAAGGACTTTGAAGAACACCTTTTTCGCTTGGAGTAATAAAAAGAAAACATCAGCTCTCTGGTGTTCGAACTGTCGATAAGATTTCGAAGGATCTTTCTTCCTTACTGGTATATTTGTGGATGACTGGAATACGAAAAAGAATGAAATAGACAGCTTTCGAATTGGGATTTTAATCTTTTAGTCGATTGCTGTGTTGTCAATTCTTTCTTTGATGGTGTTGTTGAGAAGAGAAAAGATCTGAATTGGAAAAAAAGGTTTATCTGATTGAGAATTTATTTAGCTTATAAGAGAAAATAAAAGAAACAGTTTTTAACTTCTATTTGTGCAAAATAAAAATAGTAATAATAATGTGTAATATAAAGTATCAAAATTAAAACAATTTTTTCGTATAAGTATAGTGTTGAGGTAGTGTGAGAGTATCCTACATTCAGCTGTTTTTTATATGTGTTGTTGATTTGCTTGAAAATGAAGATCTTTTATTAATTTCTCATCATTAAATAGCGGTCCCGCAGTGGACTGATCGTTAAGACACTGTTCCCAGCAGATCACCGAAGTCAAGCATCACTGGCTGCGGTCAATGTGCGGGTGGGTGACCCACTTGGATCAGTCTGCGTAGGGACCGAGGGTGTGCGGTATTGGTCCTCCTTAAACTGTGCTACCGTAAAGTGCTGGACTTCGCGTGCAGGTCGTTGGGCTACCGAAGCGGGGTGCCATCCCCTCTGCAGAGGATCAAAATTGTGATGGCATGTCTTCTGATCATCCTTAGGGATGTTTCCCAGACTATCGCCAATAGCCCATTGTGCAGCTCTAGTGCGACGTAAATGAACTACAACAACAACAAATCATTAAATAGCGTACCAAGGAATAAAATGTGCAGTGGCAGCTGTGGGAATATCCTACATTCAGCGCCACACACCCAGTATCTTGTATAAAGCTTTTTTTGTTTTTGTTTTTTGATTTCTTTAGAAATCAAAGTGCCTCAATATTTTATTATCCGTAAGCATTATAAGGATTAACGAGGTTTAGAAATAGCATAGAATAAATAGCATAGAAATAGCATAGAATAAATAGCATAGGCATGATTCGAATTTTTTATTTGTAGCGGTTTAGTCGAAGTAGTAGTTGAGGTTGCTGACCACATGTCAGAAAGTTCTCGGGTTCGAATCTCGGTCAGAAGGATGTATGTTCTTTACTTCTCTGTATGTCCTTGTTACTCTACGAGGCAATATTGCTTATTCTACATTTTGTTACTCTACATTGGCACATCTGATCTGCCGTGCATTTGAAAAATCAACTTACAGCAAGCAGCATGAAATTCAAAATTGAGATTTTTATATTTTTGGCATTTTTGAATGATTAGCTACTTATTCCACAAAAAATGTGTCATCTGTTTTGAGGTATTCTATTTTAGCATTCATAGTATTAGCAATAGAAAGAAAATACTTGCCACGCCTCTTTTCTTAAAGTGAACCCGGGCTCGAATCCCAGCAATGGCGGGCCGATGCGAATTCCGCACCCGGATTGAACCGACCACAGTGCTAGCATAAAATACCCTCATTGGTAGACGGATGAGGAGTTAAGAGTCCATTTGCCGTCAGGCTAACCGTGAGAGGTTTCCGTGATTTTACTTCTCATGTAACGCAAATGCGGATTAACTAGCTGCCTCAAAAAGTACTTCACGAAAGCGAATTTCTTCCAATACTGGATCCAGGAGTTAAATTGTTTTCTGGATTGGATTCTAAATTACAAGACTACGGAATTGAACATTGGTCGTCGTAAACTCAAAATTGGGTCGTCTGTTCAACGACGGTTATAAATTAAAAATAAAATTGAATGGCAGTAAATAGAGGATTGGTCAACATCTACCTTTCTAAAATCCTAATAACGAATGTCAATATATGAATAGGCATTGAAAAAAAAAAGCTTGAAGTATGTAAAATCTTACTATGTCTTACTAAATTACTTACGTAAAATCTAACCTAATAACGAATCCCGAAGCATTTGGTCTTGTAATATATTTTTAAAAATTTTTTGTTTTCAATTTTAATAGCAAGTAAAATTGTTTTGTAATAAATCTTTTGTATAAGAGAAAGGCATAGCTTAAACATTAGTAATATAATTTATGCTACCTGTTACAAAAATTCGATAAAATATGTCTAAAACAATCAAGGGTTTATTTATTTATTTGAATGTTAATGGCTTCCTTGTAATAGCATCATACCAAAAACTTAATTTACAAGACCAAGTGCTTTATAATAAAAAGCCTTTTCGTAAATTTTTAAAATAATATTGCCATTTTCTGAATTGTCTATTCATAAAATTTTGTCATGAATTTAAAATATAAGTATATATTGCCAAAAATATAGTTTTTAGGCTTGGATTTTTTACTAACTTAAAATGCATATCTGCTAATATAAACTTAGAAATGGAATAATTTATTCAACTTTGAATGTTCTAAAAATTGTTTGAAAAACATTTTCATGTATCGCTATGAAAAACGTTACTGATTATACAAAATTTAAAAACATTAAATCGTATTTTGATCACCAACTCTTTTTATAGGAAATGTATTTAATGCTTTTCAAAAAACTCATCCTGAATTTTTTCAATATAAATTTATTTTATGTCTCCAATATCGACAAATATTTCATTTTGTTTGCTTGGATAGCTATATTTCGCATTCATTTATATTTGCTACCTATTTTCTAAATATTTATTTTCGATACTCAACAAATAATATGAGTAACATTGCACTCTTGAATAAAAATATTTATTTAGTTATGATTCTTAAAATGCGTGTAAGTTTCTTTAAATTGCATTTTGAAACTATATAGTTTATTTTATATTTTCAGTTAATCCTGTTGCTCAGAAGATCAAATGTTTACGTTTAACTAAAGATGATTTTGAAGTTCTCAAAGTTATTGGTCGTGGTGCTTTTGGAGAAGTAAGTATTTATTTTTCTTTTTAAATTTAAAGGAGAAATTTCATATATTTAAAAAGAATATATATATATATACTTATAGATATGGTTAGCTCTGNATATATATATATATATATACTCGAATGTTTAATATTAAATTGCAAAGTAGTCGTTGATTTGTGTATTAGTATTTTTGACTTACAATTTTCTGGTTAAGATTATGTGTCAAAAACTAGAATAGAAAAAGTATTATCATATTTTAACATCGAGTTATTTTAATAATTAATTTTTGTCCTAATTTAGAATTAAAAAATAAATATCTAAATTTATTAAAAATCATACCAATGCATGAATATCAGTCTAGATTTATGTTGTTGCTTCAAATGTGTTAATTATGTGTCAAAAACTAGAATAGAAAAAGTATTATCATATTTTAACATCGAGTTATTTTAATAATTAATTTTTGTCCTAATTTAGAATTAAAAAATAAATATCTAAATTTATTAAAAATCATACCAATACATGAATATCAGTCTAGTGTTATGTTGTTGCTTCAAATGTTAATTTTTAGAAAAATAGTTAAAAATCGAGTATCAAATTTGAATTATTTTTATTATTTTATCGGCCAACCTCTTTTATTTTATTAATAGCAAACCCATAATTTTAATTTGTATTTCGCTTATTCAATTTTAAAATAGGAAGTAAAAGGTATGATTAAGAATTATATTTTACTTTCTTAACCCTTTGACGCAGGTAGGATACCATTGTCCCTTTTATGTATTTATTTCTGGCTCCTCAAATATAAGTAAAAATATCTTTTAGTATTTTTTAATCATAAAAAATAGTTTAACAGTAGTTACTAAAAAAATCTGATAGATCAATTATATTTGTACTTAAGTATAAAATCCAAAAAAAGAAAAGTAGTTCGAATTTTTTTTTCCTTGCTTAAAAATTAATCAATAATTGAGTTGTAAATTAGAGAGATTTCTACGATGAATAATTGTTCCTCTTAGATTTAAATAAATGCAAATGTACATGTAAATTTGAAAAATTATTTTTTGGAAGTGATGCGTGGTAGGAGGACGTTTCCTTAAACGCAAAGACGAGTTCTTTGTTGCATGCTGTATTTCATAACCCTAAATTATTTAAATGCTAAATATAATATTTTTCACTTATTTTGACCCAAATTAATGTAAAATAATGAAAATAGTATGAAAAATAAGTTAAAAAGTTATGCCCCTAAGAGTTAAAGGAAAATAAAAATGGAATTTCTTTTTTTAAGTGTTCATGCTTTAAATTGTTCAACATATACTTCTATATCAAGTGTTTTTTATTTTTATTTTAACCACCTTGGTATCCGAACTTGAATGGTACTTGAACGAACTTGAATGATGCTCACGTGCCTAATAATTCAAATTTCTGCCGGTGATCTGAAATATCTCAACAGACACTTTTTTGTAAAATGAGTAACGGGCATTAAAATTAAAGTTAGTTTTTAAAAAATTATAATTATCTTTCATTCCCACAAAATTTTTTCATATGATGACATTTTGTATTTAAAAATAAACAGATTCTACAGCGGTGATAAAATATCTTTATTTTCTTTCTTCTTCATTTATTTAAAAGATTCACGCTTCTACTCTTTTATTTATTTTTTTTAAGTATGAGCCTGGCTTGGAATTACTTATGCAAGCATTGCAATTTGATTTTACAGAGGAGGATTAAAATTTCCTGTTTTACGCTTGGATTTGTTCAATATATAACGAGCCGGGATAGCCTGGTCGGTAGGGCGCTGGGCCCATATCCAAGAGGTCGTGGGTTCGATCCTCGCCGGCCGAAGACTCCCCGTGTAGAAAATGGTGACTGATGCACGTTAAATCTGTCGAGTCTCAAAGTCCTCCATGTTCCCACAACAAATCAATACCTCTGGGGGTACTGATCCAGGAGTTTCCTTGTCTTCTGGATTGGTTCAAAAATACAAGGCTACGGAGTTGAACGTAAGTAGTCGTAAACCCATGAAATTGGGTCGGCTGTTCAACGACGGTTATAAAATAAAATATATAACGAGCCGCGATGGCTCAGGGGATAGAGCGTTGAATCCCAGTCGATATGAGTTCCGCATCCGACTTGCATCGACCACAGTGCAGACGTGAAATATCCTCAGTGGTAGACGGATCCTGTGTTAGAGTCCCCTTGCCGTCAGGCTAACCATACGAGGTTCGAGTGGCCTTTCTCTCCCTGTAACGCAAATGCAGGTTAGCTCAAAAAGTATCTCCCAATACTTGATCCAGGAGTTCCCTTGTCTTCTGGATTGGGTTCAAAATTGCAAGGTTACGGACTTGAGCATAGGTAGTCGTAAACCCATAAAATTGGGTCGGCTGCTCATCGACGGTTATAAAATAAAATACATAACGTAATCATGGGTTAGAGTTCCCTTGCCGTCAGACTAACCATGGTAGGTTTTCTTCTCCATGTAACGCAAGTGTGTATTAGCTCCGTCAACTTGTCTTCGGGATTGGGTTCAAAATTACAAGGCTATGGAGTTAAGCATTAGTAGTCTTAAACACAAAAAATTGGGTCGGCTGTTCAACGACGGTTATGAAATGAAATAAAATATGTAACGTAAGCACTGCTTTCTAATTTTTTTAAAACTCATTATAAGAAAATATTCATTTGATGCGGCTGTTTTTTTAACTTCATCTGTCCATTGCAACTGTCTTTCTTTCTTTCTTACAACTTTTATTTTTTGTTTTAGAATAAAATTTATGAAATATCAAGCATTATTTTGACACTAATTGTGTGCAATATACTGACTATATCTTTATAGTACAGTCGAACTCGTTTGTAACGAGCACAAAGGGACCGTAACATGTACTCGTTAAATCCGAGTGCTCGTAATAAACGGGTCCTTAAGGCAGGCGTGCGACCAGAAGAGGGCTTGGGAGGTCAAATTATTGAGTTTACATAAAATTTAATGAATACTTACTTACTTTAACTACATTAATTAAATTAAATACTTTTCTTAATTTAATGACAACTAACCCCCCTCCCCAACCAGCAAAAAATTTCTAGTTGCGCTACAGTCTTAAAGGAAAGAAAAATAAAGGAAAAGATTCTTACCAAAACATTAATTTTTATTTTTTTCATTAATCTACATATTTAAAATAGTAGTTTATTAGCTTACTTTGAAGTTTCAGTTCGCGGTTTTTTTTTTATTTCGCTCGCATTTCTTATCATTTTGAAAAAAAGATATGACAGAAAGACTAGAAAGATGAGAAAAAAGATAGCAAGACAGAAAAATATTGCTCACTAAAACCGGGTCTTGCTCGTTAAAAGCGACTTCTGTTCCATAGACTTAACATTGATCCAACCAAATATTCTCGTTTCCCTCGGTAAATCCGAGTTCTCGTTAAATCCGAGCTCGTTATAAACGAGTCCGACTGTACATATTTTATAGTATAACGCTTTATATAAATCATCTAAACAAGCAAACAAAGCTGCAATTTTATATGAATTTTGATATGATTTATGAGTGAAATTCGTCTATTAGATCGAAAGATACGAAAAAGAGTCCCCCTCCCCCCTTTTTTTTCGTGAGTTTAAAATATAGCTTGAGGCTAATGACCGTCACATCTAAGCCATAAGTGTTCCGACTTTCAAGCTCAGATCTTCGCTCTTCTAAAATAAAAAAGTAAATGACTGTAACTTTACGAGACAAGAGCGTCTGACAGGAAGAAAAAAAAAATCTGAGAGTCATCTTTTGTCATTTGTTATTTTTTGTCACCCCCACCGCTTTTGTGCCCTACCATCAACATCATCCTGAATGGCATTTTTGAGCTATTTCTCACATATCCCATGTCGGCGTTTTTTACACTTTCTGAGGTTGAGGAAAATGGCTGTATTGTATTCGTTTTTTAAGATTAAAAAAAGAATTTTGCCTCTTTTGTATGTGTCATCAAAAATATAGACGTGAAGTTCGAAACTATATTTTTTATAAAAAAAGGAACTACACAATTTCTTTCTAAACAAGACAAAAAATTAACTTTTTTTATTACCTATACCAGTTATTATTATAAGTTCATGATTGATAACTTATAGCAGGGGTCTGTTTAGAAGAAATTTGGGTCCGTTAACGGACCCTTCACAAAATATTTTAACTTAAAAACGGACCCTTCACAAAATGATTTTTCTTTTAATTGGACCCTTCACAAATTTGTTTATCTTCATTATTGTTTTGTTAATCGAATAAACCCTTCCCAGGGCAGAAAACAAGAAAGATGGATGCAAACGAATTAAGTTTTGTCTTCGGCAGACGATTCTTCCATTATTCGTCCGAAATGAATATTCTGCGTTCAGCAGTATAGGCTAAATATCAAATGTTGCATCTCTAATTTAGAAGCAGCAATTGCTGTTTATTTTTGAAAATTTAATTTTTTTATTATAATTTTACAGTGCCGAGCATAATCTTGTATCTATTTACAATTTAAAAAGTCCTTGAAAAAGTCTTTTTTTGCAATAACGGACCCTATTTGCACAAATTCATAAAAGCGGACCCTGGTTGAAAGAATGTGAGTAATTTTTTCACAATTTCACGAAAAACGGACCTTTCACAAAATGTCTGGACAGACCCCTGCTTATAGTGAATATTATAAGTTCATGATTGATAACTTATTATGTATTAGTTTGTTGTTCATTCAATGTTTACAACTATAACTTCATTTCTAAATATCGGAGGAAAAAATTCAAGTTTAATTCCTGAAATATTATTAAAAAATACTAGTTCCCTGATCCCTAAGTATCATACTGATTTTATTTTTTTGTTTCATTCTTTTTATCTCTCTTTTTTTCTGATTAAGCGTCAGTTGCTTTGGTTAAGCTTCCTAGCACGGTAATATCACGATATTGTAAGTTCTATCAATTGTGTTTAACCAGTGGTCTGTCCAGACATTTTGTGAAAGGTCCGTTTTTGTAAAATTGTGAAAAAATTACTCGTAATTTGTGAACATAAAATAAACGTTAAGTCGCATTCTTTCAACCAGGGTCCGGCTTTTGTGAATTTGTGCAAATAGGGTCCTGTTATTGCAAAAAAACTTTTTCAAGGAGTTTTTAAATTGTAAAGACATGCAAGATTATGCTCAACACTGTAAAATTATAATTAAAAAAATTAAATTTTAAAAAATAAACAGCAATTGCAGCTACTAAATTACCGATGCAACATACAAATATTTGGTATTTAGCCTATACTGCTGAACGCAGAATATTCATTTCGGACGAATAAAGGAAGAAGCGTCTGCCGAAGACAAAATTTAGTTCGTTTACATTTGTCTAAACAAATTTGTGAAGAGTCCGATTAAAAGATAAATTATTTTGTGAAGGGTCCGTTTTTAAGTTAAAATATTTTGTGAAGGGTCCGTTTTTATGAAAAGATATTTTCAAATTTCTAAACAGACCCCTGACTTATTATTAGTTATAACAATAACTTCATTTCTAAATATCGGAGGAAAAAATTCAAGTTAAATTCCTGAAATATTATTAAAAAATAGTTCCCCGACGCATAACTATCATACTCACTTTATTTTCTTGTTTCATGTCTTTTATTTCTCTTTTTTTTCTGGTTAAGCGTCAGTTGCATAACTGCCAACTTTTAATCCTTTCGAGGATGATTTTCCCTAGTGGTAGTAAAATGAAATTTTAATACTATTTTCGGCAGAAACATACTCTGTATTTTGAAAAAGCTTAAGCAGACAACTACGACAGTATTACATATTAATATATATGCTTCATTTTTTGAAAAATGGCGGTGGCCAAAAAGATTATAAATTAAGTTTATAAATGCAAGGAATCTATAGAAAGCATACATATTACTACCACTTTAAATATAAAAACAAAATTTTACGCCAAATGCGTAAAAGTTGGCAGGTATGCTTGGTTTGGTTAAGCTTCCTAGCACTGTAATATACACAATATTGTAAGTTCTTTCAATTGTGTTTAACGCAGTATAGACTTATCTGGTTGTTGTGCCAGAAAACCTTATATTCAGAATAAATGCAAACTTAATAACTCGTATATATTAATAAAATGGCATTTTGTATTATTTTAATTCTTTCTTCTGATAATTTTTAGACTGTCATAATTTTATTGCAATTTGTGTATTATTGAAAAGGACAAATTTAAGTAGCTCTATTTAGCTCTAGTATTTTTTTCAAACTATTTATAAATGTTTTATAATTTTTTTATGGGGAGAGAAATTGCAGCATATTTCCAGCCACATACTGAAATTATCTGTACAGAAATGATTTTAAATACATTTAGCTCCGATTAGTACTCTGAGCTCCGATAATTTGTCAGACGCGATAATAAACGCCGAAAATACTAACTCGCTGTACTATTTGTATAATCAAATGCTCATTAGTTTGTGTTAGGACTTAAATGGACTTTTAATGGCTCAAACATTATTACCGTAATGTTCACTGTGAAGTTTATTGTTGAGAAATTAGTCGTAGGCATAAATATATTTTTAACCCCACTAAAAAGACAGAAACTTTACGTTAATTATAGAGTTGTTGTCTAACTATAAAGTGATAGTCAAACTAATGATATACGAAAATAGTTTTGTTTATTGTTGTAAACAAAATTAGTTTATATTTTTTATATATGAATTATATATGCTTTACTACTTCTCAAGTATTATTTATATAATAATATATTATGATATGTATCATTAAGGTTAAGTTGGTAAAAATATAAAAGCTATTTTTATTTATGATATTGTAATACATAAAAAATAATATTTATTTCACGCAATGAGAGATGCAGTCTAAACTCATGTATGTCTAGCATCCTTTTAAATGGACAATTTTTTTTTTAACAATCTATATAAAAAGTGGTAGTACAAGTTTTTCATCATTAGGATTTATTTTAAAGGAAACAAACAGTTTTTTTACCTTTATTATAATGATATGAATATTTATATTTGAATTTGAAGTCAAGCCACCATGCTTTTTTAAATCTAAAGTGGTAGATGACTAAAAGGAATATGCTCTTCGTTTAAACAAATTTGTACAACATTTTTATTATTGTTATTATTATTATTTTTGTATACCGATCACTTTCTGTAATTGAGCTTTAATGAAATAATGATTTTTTAAGGGAATAATTAAATTTACATACGAAATCAGACGCAATTGTTTAATAAAATGAAATAATTTTTATTGCTGGCCGTACCGCAATTTATAATTTAATAAATTGTTAGCATAGCACTGCTCTCACATTTTTATCCAACTACTGTAAGTTTTAATTTAATCGACTCAATGTTATGCTTGTCAGAAGTTTTTCTAGGAAGCGGTGTGATAATGATAAATGTTCTTATTTAAGAGAAACATTTGATAAATTTATCACTATTTATCAATGTTAACTATTATCTTGAATATATTGTCTTTGAGATAGATTGCCCTTAATAAGACAATTAGAGGTGGTAAATTGATGACTGATTGATCTCTTCCCTAATAAGCAGATTCCATTTAGTTCTTTCTTCATTTTTTTTCTTCATTAATTCACTTACTTTAACTAGAATCATTATTTATCATTATTCATTACTTTAACTAGAATATATATATATAGTTATCTTTTCTTTTACCTTCGAGACTAATATAGGTTCTACTGTGCAATAAGAAAACCAACGTAAGCGATAAAAGATTTAAAATTGAGATTTTTTTTTTAATATTTGGTATTTTTGTATAATAAGCTATACATATTGCAAGTAACTAAGTAAATAAATATTTTATTTTTATTTTATACCCGTCGTTGAACAACCGACCCAATTTTTGGGTTTACGACTACTTATGTTCAACTCCGTAGCTTTGTTATTTTGAACCAATCCAAAAGACAAGGTAACTACTAGATCAGTACCGCCAGAGGTATGATTTGTTATGGGAACGTGGAGAACTTTGAGACTCGACAGATTTAACGTGCATCAATCACCGTTTTTTAGGTGAATTTTCGGCGGAGATCGAACCCACGACCTCTTGGAGATGGACCCAGTGCCCTACCAGCCAGGCTATGCCGACCCTAAATAAATAAATAATATTTTAAAATAACGTTTGAAATATAAACTTTCCACAATACTGATAAGGAAAAGAAAAAGAAACAAATTTTCCAATGGCTAAAAAAAATGTTGTAAGAATATTTTTTTTAAGCTTTTACCTTATAAAATAAGCAAATTCGAGCTAAGCAATTAAATTCAATTCAAAGTAAGTAAATACGCAAATTCAAAAAAAAAAAAGAAAAAAAAAAAAAAAAAAAAAAAAATTCATAAATTGTTAGATTATTAGCCATAATCTTCATAATATTTTTTTTACTTGAAAAGGAATTTTTTTTTTAAATTTAATAATTTTCTATATTTTTAAAGTTAATAATTTAATAATTTTTTATATTTTTAATATTATTTTAAAAATTTAATAATTTTCTAACATTATAACTATTTTAATGGAATTGTAGCTGTATTTGTGTAAATTGAATGGATTACAGCGTATGATTTATGAAAATTATATCGTGAATTCAAAGGTAGCTCTATATTTTGGTGTAATACCCCTTATTTGTGCGTACGTTGTGCTTCTCTTGATTATTAGCCATAATCTTATTAGCCATAATCTTCATAATATTTTTTTACTTGAAAAGGAATTTTTTTTTTAAATTTAATAATTTTCTATATTTTTAAAGTTAATAATTTAATAATTTTCTATAATTTTAATATTTTTTAAAAAATTTAATAATTTTCTAACATTATAACTCTTTCAATGGAATTGGCGCTGTATTTGTGTAAATTGAATGCGTATGATTTATGAAAATTATATCGTGAGTTCAAAGGTGCCTTTATATTTTTGTGTAATACCCCTTATTTGTGAGTACGTTGTGCTTCTCTTGAAGCTTTTTATTATGTAAAATAAGCAAATTTAAAACAAAATCATAAATTGATATAAAATTGACCGATAATCAGTTTTAAGTGTCAAAAATTCTTTTTCAGAGATTTTTTTTTTTTTTTTTTAATTTATGAAGATAATTTTCTAACACTATATCTCTTTCAATTGATTCTCGCTGTATTTGTGTTAATTGAAAGAGTTACAGCGTATGATTTGTGAAAATTATATCGTGAATTCAAAGGTGGCTATATATTTTGGTGTAATACCCCTTATTTGTGCGTACGTTGTTCTTTTCTTGAAGCCTTTAATTATGTAAAATTAGCAAATTTAAAAAAAAAGTATCATAAATTGATATAAAATTTAGATAATTAGCCTTAACTGTCAATAATTCTTTTTCAAGAAAAAAAAATATTTTTGAATTTGTGAAGATAAATTTCTCTCTCATGTGTGTGTGTTACTGCGTTTGCATTATGTAAATAGTCTTCTGGGTTTAAAAGCGCATATATTTTTTTAAGCAATACTCCTTATTTGAGCGTATAATGAAATTGTTAACAGAGGCGCGTACTGAAGCACAAACTCATTACGAAGCGTTAAATGTTCAATTTCTTATAAAAATCGGAACTATCTTTTTTCTGTGATACGAACCATAAAACGTCATTTTTTATTTCTTTGTTAATTGCCTGCCGATGTGCACAGCGCGCGTATATGTGCTATGTCACAAAAGCGTTGTACGTATTTCCAGCGCAAGTAGCTAAAGTGGAGAGAAGGGCATTCTAGCATTAAATTTGGAAAGATGTTTTTTCCCAGAATTTCTTTTAAAAAAGTAATCAGCTTTGTTAATTTTGTCATTTTGATTAAAAATTGTTGTTTTTTAAAAGCCTCAACACAAAGATAAAATATACAAATTAAAAAATAATTCCTTGAAAACAAAATAATTTCTAAAATGTATAGAAGAAAGCTTAAAAAAATAAAGACTTTATGTTTAAAAATTGTCATCTGATTTATTACTTTAAAAGTTTAAACTATATGAAAAATATTTACAATATTTTAAAATATATTTATTTTAAAGTTACATTACAAAATAAATTCGTTTCGTAACCAGCCATATTTTATGCGCGTTATTTAATTTCTATTATCTCGTCCTAGAGTTATTGATTTATATGAGTTTCATAACTTCATTATATTTGATGCTTTTATTTATTTGAAAATCTCACATGGATTTTTACACTCGGTGGATTTGCCATCGTCTAGCCGAGGTCTGGTTGTCTCAGTTTCAGACATACATAAAGACGCAAATCATTAAATTTGACAAGTTCTCATTAATTCTGGCAATTATATTCTTACACCTTCTAGGTTAATTTAACTGAGACTTATCATTGTGAGTTAACAAATTGGTATGCTACAACAACGAACGCTAATGAAGTGCAAATATATTTAAACTAGTTATCCCTTACAAAATAGTTTCTTCTTCTTTTGTTGCACATTTTGAATAGTTTTAAAAATTAGATTAAAATATAACTAGTCTGTCAAATATTTGTGTTTAAAATTGAACTTTTTTTTTTTAGTTTTTTAAACCTTTGTTGAATAGGGACAAATAGAATCTCCGCTTTAGAAATTAATATTTTTGATTTTTATAATGACTGTTTGTTCATTATTTAGTTTACTAAAGGATGTTTTCATATATAATGGTAATAATATATCGATTCATTTAATATTTTTCAGCAGCCATTTAACCCCTTAACGATCATTTAATTTTCAAGAAAACGATCATAAAAGTGCCTATTTTTTTTAATACATCCAAACATCTTGTGCTGACATCTAGTTTAAAATAAACTATCTACAATTACCCTAAAAATATCCTGGTACTGCCATCTGGAGTGTAAAATGAGAAATAAAATGGTTTCCGGGCAAAAGAAATGAATTAGTTTTATTCATATTGACCCTTGACTACTGAACACTCCAGCCGCCTAGAAATATGACGGGAGCGAGAAATAGAGGGCGAAACCTCACCCCGTCGTTTTCACGGGAGCGAGAAGGAAGGGGTTCATGTCAAAGTTATATTTAATAAAGAACATCGTTTAATGTTTTTCGTTGCAAATATTACTCTGGGGAACAAATTTCTTGTTGCATTTTTACAAATACTTAAACTTGCTGAATTCGGATGTGGAAATTTTAAATTTTAAATTAGTTTTGCTCCTTTGAGCTACAGAGTTTTTTAATGCCATTTTGAGTGTATATTTTATTGAAATGTACAGGTTTAAAAGCGCTCTATATAAAATATAATTGCATAAATGTTGCACCAAACTTCTAGGGGCGTTAAGTCACATCATCAGGACTAAAATTGCATAGGAACCCATGTTCAAAAATGTTGTCGTACGCGACTAAGCGCGCTTTGCCAGGACCGGGATAGCCTGGTTGGCAGGGCACTGGGCCCATGTCCAAGAAGTTGTGGGTTCGATCCTCGCTGGCCGAAGACTCCCCATGTAGTAAATGATGACTGATGCACGTTAAATCTGTCGAGTCTCAAACTCCTGCATGTTCCCATAACAACATAACAAATCACATCTCTGTGGGTTCTGTTCCAGGAGTGTCCTTGCCTTCTGGATTGGTTCAAAATTACAAGGCTACAGAATTGAACACTCACAGAGTTGAATTCCTAATAGGGGAATCGCCCCTAGCGACGTATGACGACGTTTCCGGTTTCTCTGCAATTTTACATCTGATGTTGTGCCCTAACTTCCCTAGAAGTTTGTCGCAACAGTTATACGACTCAATGCTATATATATTAAACTTGTATATTTTGACTTAAAATAGACTAAAAATGCCATTTAAAAAAACTACAACTTGGAGAAAGAAATCGATTGCAGATTTGAAATCAGCGATACAAAAGTATCTTAGATCTGTTAAAGAATCTCATGCAATATATATATATACAAAAAAATTGTTTCCCAGTGTTTTTGTTTGTTTTCATTGAGTTTACTAAATGGTACTTTGCAATGATTCTTGATATAGCAAGTGAGTAAATGAATAAACAAGAGAGTGAATGAATAAATAAGTAAGTTTATGAAAGAATGAAATGAGTTAGTGAATGAATGAAAATGAACATGAAGGAAGCGAATTGGTGAATCAGGCGAATCAGTTAAAATAAAGCAAAAAGTTCATAAACACACTTTGTTGTAGAAGAACCAACGAACATACTTTTTATAATTCACATTTTTTATATAAAATAAAAAGTAGGATACAGATTTTTTTTAGAAATGTTTATAAAGAATTTTGTACCGATTTTTAAAAAAAAAATTTTTTTAAAAATAATTTCATTTTATACACTGATAACCTGCTTTTGATGAATAAATACGCATAAAAGCATTACTCTAATTTTTATTGCTAGAATAAGAGTTGGTTAAAATATACAACACTAACATGAGCCATGATGGCGTAATGAGCTCTCTCATTTGTAAAGGTTGGAGGTTCGATCATCGGAGGCTACTTATGGACTTGATTGCGGAAGGTTTTACTTTTACAATAATAATGATAATGTACAAATAATAGATAAAAAATATTATTACTTTTGTAACTAAACGATTTTCATGTTTTTTAGGTTGCTGTTGTTAAACAAAGGAATACTGAGAAAGTTTATGCTATGAAAATTTTAAATAAATGGGAAATGTTGAAAAGAGCTGAAGTAAGTGATCAAAAATAAAATAAGTTTTATTTATGAAATTTTGATTCTTGTAAAAAAAAACTATTTTTGGTACACTAAAGTCAAAAATGGTTAATTACAAACTTGGTAACTATCGATACCAACTATCGATAGGACTGTTTACTAGAGATGAAACAAAATTCATTAATATCAAATCGAAAATTGTTATTTTTGTTAACTAATAAAATTAATTATCATTAATTTTATTTTATGTATTTATTTTATTTATTTATTTTATGTATTCATTTTATTTATTTTTTTTATTTATTAATTAATTTTATTATGATTATTATTATTATTTTGGAATTTTATGATCAGGTCAAAGCTGAGCCGTTAAGGACGTAAGCAGACATTTTTAGGGCTTCGATCCAGACGACAATCATATTGAAAGAAGAAGAAAAAAAAAACTTTTTCAATAATTTTAAAAATTTCTCTTCATTTTCAGTATTCAATTTATAGAAATATATAAGAAAATAAAAATTTTCAATTTATTAAAAATTCGGAAACATTGTTTACTATTTTATATCATATCGGTGAAATAAAAAAAGAAAGCATTAGTCTCAGGACTGCAGTATTAACAAGTTTTCTTTAACTGTTTGCACTTGCAAGAAACTAACAGATGATGCGTTTACCGAAATAGTCGACTGTAATTCTTTGTGTGGGAGTGTTTGGTGCTTTATAAAAATCGGAGCAATATTTTCTATTTCTTTGATAATGCGAACCAAGAACGTCTTTCTTATTTTGTGATAATTGCTTACCGACGGGAAGAGCACGTCGTTGACGATTTTGTGACAAAAACATCTGTACAATGCATGGCACGTATTACTGATCACGTATTTACTGATAAAACTCTTGAATTTTGGTGAAAGAATTAAATCCCTTTTCACCAGTTTACGAAGAATCTGAAAAGTATTGCCACCATTGATGACATTTTTCTAAAGCTGAAGGATCTTGAAGTAAAAAGATTACTCGAAGATAACGGAGACGGGGATTTTGGAACAAAACTGGGAGATTTATAAATTTTGAAAAGGTTTTAAAACCACTTAGATATAAATATAAAAAAAAACTTTTAAAATTTATGCATCGTAATGTGGAAAAAAAAACGGAGAAGGAGATTTTGGATCAAAACAGCGAAAAAATTTTGAAACGTTTTATAAAACCACTTCGCTTAATCAACTGATTTTCTAGTTTACTGAATTTGGTGGCTGTTCATTAACTGTAAACATTATTAGCTGAAACAAATTGTTCTAAAACGAACACATTCTCCTCCCTAAACGTTTAACTTGTAAAAAACCCTAACATCATGGTAGAGAATTAATTTAATCATGATTTTAAATTCATTGTCTGAAAATGCTGTTTCTATAAAAACTTAAGTGAAATTCGCATTGTATTCCGATATAAAAAATAAAAAAAATCATGGTTGTTGAAATAACTAAAATAGTATTTATATTATGTTTTGTTTGTTGAAATGGTGAGGGGATTTGTTTAATTTTTTTTTTTTGGGGGGGGGGAGGCTGCCCAGTATGACATGTGATTTTGCTAAGAGTAACTGGTTAATTTTATACTTTTGTAATTATGCTTCAATATTTAGCTATTAACACGTGTTGTGACTTATTTTTATATGTTTTTAATTCAGACGGCATGTTTCCAAGAAGAGAGAGAGGTCCTTGTCTATGGCGATAAAAGATGGATCACAAATCTTCATTTTTCATTTCAAGATGAAGTCAATTTGGTAAGTGTTGTTGATGACTGTTAAAATCCATATGATTTTGTATTAAATCATTTTAAGAGTGTACTTCGTTCTGTTCCTATCTTGATTTTAATTTAATCAAAAAAAAAATAATAAAAATAGCAATACAAGCTGGTTACAATTAAAGTTACACGTTTTAGATAAATATAGAGCCCGTTCTGGTTGACAGATGTTGGTTAAATTTGATATATACCTTTTAAACCTCATTCACATGAGGCCTAGCATAAGGCTGTTTACGTCACAAGATGAACCAAAACCTGATTTTTCACGTCCGACTCTGCCTATTTCAGGCAAGCAATGCTAGGCGGAGACAACTTCGAATAGGGCCGGAATTTAAACTCGTGATGATAAGCTCTTTGCGTCTCGTGGTCATTTTTCGCTGATCCTTGTAAGTTAGGGTTCTTAGAGCCGTGTGATGGCTCAGGGGATAGAGCGTTCGCCCTCCAATGGGGTGAACCGTGTTTGAATCCCATCAATGGCTGGTCGATACGAATTCTGCATCCGGCTTGCACCGACCACAGTGCTGACGTGAAATATCCTCAGTGGTAGACGGATCATGGGTAAGAGTTCCTTTGCCGTCAGACTAACCGTAGGAGGTTCTCATGGTCTTTCACTCTTTGTAACGCAAATGCGGTTTAGCTCCATCTAAAAGTCCTCCACGAAAGCAAATTTCTCCCAATACTCGATCCAGGAGTTCCCTTGTCTTCTGGATTGGGTTCAAAATTACAAGGTTACGGAGTTGAACATTGGTAGTCGTAAACCCATAAAATTGGGTCGGCTGCTCATCTACAGTTATAAGGTAGGGTTCTTAATAACCTCAGGAATGGTGTAAATTTGACAAGCTTTTTTTAAGGCTAGCTTTTTTTTCGCAATAAAAAGACCCGAATTCGAGATACTAATTTTCGCTTTATACATGTTCAATGTGCACACCATTTAGTTCAAACTCGTGTTGTAAACGTTAGTAGCTAGTTCAACCTTAATATGAAGGTTTTCTTGATCTAGTGCGGCAACGTAACCGGTTATCGTTGCATTCACTCTAATTTGAAAACCGCTACTGCCGTTACCGGAGCATCTCTAATTCTTCAGTCTTTTCGAGTTTAGTGATAATGTTTTTCAATTCTTTAATCTGTAATGGTATGAAGCAGAATGAGTCTGCGAGGATTTTCAGTCACGTTGCTTTTTGAACACGAATAGCGCCATCTATCGGTTGAAATTAACTATGTTCTTATTGCATATTTTTTTCCCCACCATTCATACAAGCTAAATATGTACACCATGCATCATAGATAACTGTCGCAGTTAATTTATTTGTAATATTTTGTTTATTTATTAAGTTTATTTTTAACTCAGGAAAATGAAAATGAAATAATTTTAACGGAAAAAAACTTAATATGCTTAAGCTATTAGGCTTTGTTGCAAAATTTGTTTATTTATTTCAGTACCTGGTCATGGATTATTACTGTGGAGGAGACCTGTTAACTTTACTGAGCAAGTTTGAAGACAGACTTCCTGAAGATATGGCTAGATTTTATATCTGTGAAATGGTATTAGCAATAGACTCTATACATAAACTACAGTACGTACACCGTGATATTAAACCAGATAACGTTCTGTTAGACGCCAATGGTCATATCAAATTAGCAGATTTCGGTTCCTGTCTAAGGCTACTTGAAGACGGAATGGTAGGTTATTAAGTCACATCTTAGGAATAGTTTGATTTATTTAAAATAAGTATTTGGTTTTAATTATAATTATTATGACCACCCTTTTATATCATAGTTGTCCACTTTTTTCCTCTATCCCCTTAACACTCCAACATGTAATAATACTGATAAGTGTCACTGTCTTATGACTAACTTATCTTGAAAAGAACATAATAATAATAAATATTGTTCGCCATTCATTTTATATCATTAAAAAAATGTCTGTAATTACTGCTTTTTTCCCCAAATGGTATAAAATGTAATTGTTTGCGAAATTTCTTATGAGCAAATATATATGATCTGAATGTTCATAAGCTGTGGTTGTCAATGCAAATTTATTTCTATCTAATAAATAAACAAATTAAATTTAAAAAAAGTGGAAAAGGAAATATCTAAATGTTCTATTGCTTTTTTTTAAAATCTATTTGAGTTACCAGAAAATCATTTTTATAACATTTTACACAGCTTATATTTTTCAAGTTTTTAGTAACAAATTTTTAACACAGCATATATTTTTCTTTTTATGAACTTCACAAAATGTTGAAAGGTCGTTGTGGCACGTTCATAGCACTTTCTAATAGTGTGGTATTGAATAGCTGTGTATCTAGATAACATTTTCAACTTCATGCCACAGATGCTCCTTTAAATTAAAGTCTGGAGATTTTGGGGGCCAACGCAGCAACGCGAAGCTACCTATATATTTTCCTCAAACCAATCCTTTACAATTCCACAAAACTACAATGCAGATGAAATAAAGGTTTTAAAGCATTACGTCTTTATATGATGCAATAATTGAGTTGGATGCAATCACTACCTCATCTCTATGGATGCAATAAGCTAAGTTATTCATGTAAATTCGGGTCATAATTAAGTGACGCTTATTGCATCAATTCTAATATTAACTCATTTATTTATTCACAATGGAGTATAAAAATAACAGGAAGTGTTCGGAATTTTGTAGCTAAATAACTTTTGCATCAATTTTTACTAAATATCACATGCATTAATTTCAGTCCATGGGTAAAAATTTCTAAACAAAAAGGATATTAACACATTATAATTATTTATTTTTTTATTTTTATTTTTTCAAGAAATTAAATTCTAAGATCTTTATTAAATTAAAGAAAAAAATAGAAATCTTGAATCTTTAAAAAAAAAAAAAAAAAAAAAAAAAAAAAAAAAAAAANAAAAAAAAAAAATGGTTTAAATTTCATGTTTTTTCGAACTTTTGTACGATTTTTAAACTTGTGACCCCAAAGTCTCGAGAATTTTCTACAAAAATTCAATTGCATTGTTTGTTTTCATTGTTTATTCCATATCGTCATCATGGTGTATTTTTTTAGGTGCAGTCTAACGTAGCTGTAGGGACACCAGATTATATCTCTCCTGAAATTTTGCGAGTGAGTTTTGTTTGTTTACATTCATTTCCTTTCCTAATTTTAGCATCTTTCCTAATACCGCTTAACTTTTGTGGTGGTTTATTTAAAAACATAATAGTTTCTACTGCCTCCTTTCATCGATTCTTTCTTGTACATTTCACTGTTGCCAGTTCTTAAAAATTTATACCATTTTTAATGTTGGAATACATTGAAATTTTCCTATAATGAACTTTAATAATTTGGTTAGGAAATCGTTAGGTTTTTAAATAAAAGTTACGAAAAGTACGCTATCAAAAGAACTAAATTATGTGACCTATATTGAGCCTTAACCAATTAAATATTATTCTTTCAGCACTCAGTAATACTTCTCAGGTTCCATTTAGGAAAAAACTCTGGTTTGTTAACGGATCTTTCACAAAATAAGTTATTGCGGGAACGGAATTTCTAGGGCTAGTAATTGTCCTGATATTCCTGATTTTTCTTGATGAAAAATATTGTGTCCTGATATTCTTGATTTTTATGTGTGTTTGTTCAGAACCCATTGTCTTCAAATACAAATGAGAATCTTAATAATCGATTTAATCCCTTCCTTCTCGCTCCCGTGAAAATGACGGGGTGAGGTTTCGCCCTCTATTTCTCGCTCCCGTGAAATTTCCGGGCTGGAGTGCTTAGTAGTAACGCGCCTATAATAATAAAACTATTTCTTTTATTTTGCCCGGAAAAAATTTTATTTCTAATTTTACGCACCAAATGGCTGTACTAGGATATTTTTAAGGTAATTGTAGATAGTTAGTTTATTTTAAACTAGATGTCAGCACTAATCAAATACCTTAGTGGCAAAATAGGCACTTTTATGACCACTTTCTTGAAAATTAACCGATCGTTAAGGGGTTAAAGAACCGAAAAATTTGAATTTTCGGTTCGCCCATTGATGTGTGATTTTTGTTGTTTGATTTGTTTTCCGATTTTTCACGAAATCACAGAATAGAAACTTATTTCACAAATTTACAAAAATACGTGTAGATTTCTTAAAAACGAATAAAACCTGTAAATATTTTCAAGAGCTGGCAACTTTGATGATTTTTCCTTGCATGCTTATACTTTTTATTTAAAAATTGTATAACCTATTTTCGAAGGGCTATCTTTTGAACTTGTATAACTGGGGAATCTTACATTGCATGATTTACACCTTACAATGGGAATCCTACTTTCCGGTGTTGCTTCATGTTGCATCATGCGCCTCTTGTTTAAACATTCCTAATCACTAACCTGCAATATCCTTCCTAAGCTTCCATTACTTAACAACTACATCCATATGTGTGATCCTAATTCATATACTATTTTTGTGTGTATACTAATTTCTATTGTTACTAAAAAATCGAGTAATAAATTTTTAATTAACTATTTTTTTTATTATTATTAAACTAGTAAAGATTCTTTTAAATAGTTCTTGCTTTCGAAATGAATGTGGCCAATTCCTATTGAATTCAATATGCTGAACACGAATTTGAATTCAACAACATTTAACACCAAATCTGAAAAACTCTGTATTGTAAGTGTTAACTGCACTAACTGCAATTGTAACAAGTATTCAATTTCATGTTCTTATTTTAATGTAACTTTATACTCTGTTAAAAGGGGATTTTAGGGTGTTAATCAACCACGGCCTGCACCTTGGAGAGGTGGTGGAGTTTATTGGGGTGGGGGTTTTGTGAAGGGCCATCTCTACTATGAACTTTCTGTTTTTCTGGCCATGATTATATTAAACCGATAGATGCCCCATTTGGGCATAAGTGTAGGGTCGTGTGCTGGTGTTGTTGCTGTGCTGAATAAAAATATCATAAAACAACTCCATCGGCTTTTTTTCTGTAATGCGTAGAAAGGTGTATATATGACAGTCCGCTATATAAAAATAAAACATCTTAATATCTTTTGATCCAATTATTGGATTTTCACATTATAAGCTGCTTTCTAAATAAATGATTCGAGGAACTTACTTTAAATAAGCTCGAATATTTGTGCCAACGATATTTTAATTTAAGAGTCAGTATCTTTTTTTCCCCTGATGGACTTAGATTCATGACCCTTAATACATTGAATGCCACGGGGGTCACCGGTGATCGGCGATGCTAAGATTATTGGAAACACATAATTCGAGTAAATTTTTAATGCTTTTTGTTTTTTTAATATTATTATCGTTACTAAAATGGTTTGAAGAAATTAATGCAATATAGAACGCACACAAATCATTTTGGCCAGACGGGCAAGCCGTATTTAAATTAGCGTGGCATTCAACGTGTTAAAGTCTTCTGCGATTTGGTAAATAAGGTCCCAATTGTTTAGATAGCCGTTGGAAGTTAAGCCCCTCTTATTTTAGTTTCCCTTTTTGTATATTTCACCATATCTCTAGCACTACTTAAGATAATCAAACAATTATTGCTCACAATTATCGAACTTGAAAGGAATTAAAAAATTATGAACGACCAAGTTTGCGTAGTCTCAATGTCGACCACGTTGTAACAAAAAGCATTATTGCTGCTGTGACGGACATTGATAGTTGCGCATTGGATATTGAACGCTGACGGATGACCAAAGGTGTAAGTATTGAACATTAGTAGTGTGTACCTGAAACTTGGTGTATGTATCTTTGAATATGTATGTATCTTTCCTTGTATCACTCGTCTTTAAATGGCGTGTGTATATAAATAAACAGTTTCTAAGCTCAAGGAGATACTTTTTTGTATGTATTTTTCCAATTTAGTATTCGTGTTCAGCATGCTTAATTCATTTAGGATTGGACACTTTCATCCGGAACGCAATTTCATTGTTGCCCAGTGTTATTATTGTTCATTTTGTTGGGTTAAGCATGTTGTAATTTTTTTTTAAGAAATTTATTTTTGTGAGAGCTTGTAAAAAGTTGTTAATTGTGCAATCATTTTGTGGCTGGAAATTGTGTTATATTAGATCTTCGTAAAATCTAATATCGTTTTTTTTTATTTCATTATTATTATTAATTTAAAATTCTGAAATAATTCTTTAAGTTCAAACATTTTTTAATCTAAATTCGAAATTAGTAAAGCTTTAAAATATCGATTTTTAAATTTTCTCTTAGTAAAAGGAAATTTTATTTATTACTTCATGTTAATCCCGAAGTCATGAAATTTAACAAAATTTTGTCATTTTCGGCATAATTGCTTACTGTATAATGTTATCTCTCTCTCTTTTTTTTTTTTTTTTAAAGAAAATTCTTTTTTTTTTTGCTGTGTTTCTTAATTTTTTATTATTTTCATAATAAATAAATAAATAAAAAAATGGGCAAGTTTGTTTGCAATCAACTGTGTTTAGAGTACTAATTTTTTTGTTGTTGAAGAGTTTTATTCATCGAAGTTAAGTGGAAAAGTTTTTGATAAAATTAATTGTCATATTTTCTAATTAAATATATGATCATAAAATTATACAATTTTTTAAATTTACCTATTTTAGCGTACTTATTTGTTTGAGGACGAATAGATTATAAAATTTTTTTTCTTCTCTAAAACAAAAATAAAGGACTCGGACTTGTTGTTATTGTCTTATGCTATTTGTTAGTGCTGATCAGCCTATTTTAACTGGACTTATAATGTACTAATATGCTTTATTAGTGGGACGTACTCAGGATTAAATTGTTTATGTTTAGTTTGTATTTGTGAATTACATTTCCTAAATTTAATATGTATATAAAACTAAAATGGTAATCTAATTTAAATTTTAATCTATAAATATTAAGGAATTAAATTTTATATTCGTTCTTTATATCATTATTATTCTTCAAAAAAATGTTGGTGTGGATTGTGTTCGATTTTTTTACCACTGTTAATTTTGTCATGGTTATATTGTGAGTTTTCGATGATTTCTTTCTGTACTTATAAACAATAAAACTGATTAGGCAGGCACTAAGTTTAGACAAATGTTTCCTTATTAGTAACAAGTTTCGGTATTAGAAATGAAAGAAAAAACTGATTTACCTGCCAGCTCCGTAGCTAGGCGCTTGAGAAATCATTGAACCTCATGATTTACCTCGTCATCGGCCGATTTACCTACTAGTTTCCGGCCATGTAATTGGTAAAGCATTGTACCTCATTTTTTTACCTCGTTTTCGTCTGATTTACCTCCTAGCTTCTCACCATGTAATTAAGAAAGCGTTGTACCGCATAATTTACCTCGTTTTCTGCTGATTTACCTCCTAGCTCTCCGCTATGTAATTGTGAAAAAAAAATGAACCTCATTTTTTTTACCTCGTTTGACTTACATACCAGCTTCTCATTATTTAATTGAAAATTCGTTGAACCTTATAATTTACCTTGTCTTAAGCTGATTTCCCTCCCAGCTTCTTACCATGTAATTGAAACATCGTTGAACCTTATAATTTACCTTGTCGTAAGCTGATTTCCCTCCCAGCTTCTTACCGTGTAATTGAAACATCGTTGAACCTCCTAATTTACAACGTCGTCGGCTGATTTACCAACTAATTTTCTGCCATGTGATAGAGAAACGTTTTTACCTCGCCGTCTAGTTTATATACCAACTTCTCACTATGTAATTGAAACCTCATGATTTACCTCTTTGATTGCTGATTGATTTACTAGTTTTCTGCCATGTGATTGAAAAACGCTGCACCTCATTTTTTACATCGTCGTCTAGTTTATATACCAACTTCTCACTATGTAATTGAAACCTCATGATTTACCTCGTTGACTGCTGATTGATTTTCTAGTTTTCTGCCATGTGATTGAAAACGTTGCACCTCATTTTTTACCTCGTCGTCTAGTTTATATACCAACTTCTCACTATGTAATTGAAACCTCATGATTTACTTCTTTGACTGCTGATTGACTTACTAGTTTTCTGCCATGTGATTGAAAGCGTTGTACCTCATTTCTTACCCCGTCGTCGTCTAATTTACATACCATCTTTTCACTATGTAATTGAGAATTGAGAATTTCACCTCGCCGTCAGAGCTGAACCGTTTGTCGTCACCAGGTCAATTTCCACTGTTTTTTGTCAGCGTATATTTTGTGATGGATCCACATTGAAGAGGAGATTGGAATATTAAACAAGGGTATAAGTATTCTCTAAACGTCGTCTATGATACCGTTTATTTCCTCGGATTATTTCAATGTAAAATCATCCCACGCATATTCTTTAACTTCTATTCCCTAATTTGAAGGAGTATTTAGCCAGAAGATAACTCAGCTCTTAAATTAACTGAAAAGGCTAAAATATGAACATGGCAGGTAGCTGGTATGACATGGGCATATCCAACGTATATGTTTGAGCTTCAACAAAAATGCATCAATCGATTTGGCGAATATGTAAGAGAACAGAAGGACATTTAAAATTATGTAAATATTATAAAAATATCAACGGATTTTGTTATTTCTAAGAATATGGGGCATTTTATTTTTGGTATTGCCCTAGTATTTTTTCTTATCACTTCAGACTATTTCGATTTGAGAGATAAACACCAGCAAAAAAATTATCTATTGAAATAAAGATTGTTATAAATTTGAAGGGAAATTATTATGAGGAAAAACTGTTAAACTATTCATTTAAAGGAAAAAAAGAAACTATAGTACTTTATAATTGGCATATTATGTTTTCCATTTTTAAAATATCTTAAAAAGGGGGAAAAGCATTGATAAAGGGAAAAAAATTAAAGGAAGATAGAATTTTTATTAAAGTTAACTATTAGAACTATTTTTTTAAAGTTAAATTTGAATTAAAATTAACGATTTTTTGAAAAAAATTATTTTATCTTTTTATGTAAATGCTTGGTCGCACTTATTTTCGCTGTTTATAATTTGATTCTTAGTTTATCTTTTCCTTTTTATTCAGTTTTAGGGATGCGTACTTTTCGAATGTGATATCAGCCACAAAAACTGCGGAATAAAATTTTCTTTTCCCTTCTATAGGTGTAAGAAATTTCCAAGTCTAATTTTTCGTAATTTGTTGAGCCAAAAAGTTGCGCTAAAATCATTTCCCTCTTCCAAAATGCATGTCTTAGCGGAAATTCTTACTTAGTGTACTGATATAATAGAAAAAAAACAAGTGTCTAAAATAAAAGAAAATTAATAATGACTGGTATTTTCTCCTCTAACTTTCTTTTGTGTTTTTCTTTTTTGGAAAAAAAATTCACCTTTCAAAAAAGTTGTCAGAAAAAATTTCTCTTTTTCGTAAGCCTTTCTTTTTGAGAATAGCTCTTTATCATTTCCCCTTGATCAACTATTTTTTGTACTTTTTACTCATTCTTTACGATTTTCTTGGCGCCTTTGGTTAAAATTTACTTTTCCAGAAAGACATTCTTTTTGTCACCCACCATATCTTTCCTGCTACCTTTACATCAATTTTTGCTTTAGCTTTTAAGGATAATTATTGCAAAAGTAGAGTCTCATCAAATACTTACACAGTTTAATGTTTTCATTTCTTATTTCTTAAATTTGCTTTTTTAATCGAGAAATTATCAAGACTTGAGAAAACTTGATTCAAAAAAAAATTCTCTGATATTTCCAGTATGATTTTTTCGAATATCCCAGAAGTATATCACTGGTGGTATATAATTTATTAGTAATTTTTCTGTTCCGCCTTATTCTTAACTATAAAATATATTGCAAAGCTCTTATACTAGCCATAAGAGCTGAAAATAAACATTTTTTTAAAAAATTTATTATTACAAGGCCAATTTTCTTCTTGGAAAAAATATTTGACTTTCTCATATTAATTCATTTTTTCCTGACTTTTAGTAAATTTTAATTCAATTCCCTGACATTTCTCTGATTTTTCCAGCTGATCTGTGAACCCCGTTAATTTAAAATGGAATTTTTTTTATTATTTTTTTCTATCAGAAACTACTTTTTACTAAGAATATGCTTTGTGTTATCATTAATTGCAGGGTGACTATAAATTACCAACTGTGAATCAAAAAATCTTCGTTTATCATTTTAATTAATTTTTAAATGTAACTGGATTAAATCGTTTTATACAAACTTTGTTGAAAAGGAAATAAAATAATAACTACTAAATTCTTAATAAATAATTTTTGAAGAAATTTAAAGAAAAAAAAACGCATTTGCGAATTCTGATAGCTTTTGTCATAGTTATAGAGCTGCTTTTTCATTTCTACTTATACTCACGTAGAAGATTTGTAATATAATAAAGTTTTTCATCCATATTATATAGTTTAAAATATAAGAAAAGTATCTATAGATCTTGTCGTTTCTAGCATGCCCGCCATTGACCTTTGCTAATTAAGTCTGAAAGGTGCGCCTTTTGTTGAAAAAAGAGCACCGCAAATGTCAAAGTACATCTTAGCTATGAAGCATCACTCATTCGTGAAGCTACTTCCACAATTTTGACATAGATCTGAAGGGGAAGGAAACTTTATCCAGGTCCCTGTACCCATGGTATTGCCCAGTGACCGACCACTGGGCTTTCGATTCCACCGATTTTACGAGCAGGTATCGCATGCATTCGGTTGATCTTAGCGAAGTTGAGAACCGATTTTTGTTTTGCGTTACATGGAGATGAAAACCATGAATTCATTCTATAGCTAACAACAATGTTACTTTAAATCATAGTTTCACCCTTGTCATGAGATTTTAATGAAATTGTTTCAAGAACTTTATTTATGGAAAAAAGAGGGAATAGAAAATTTTACTAGTTACTGGAATTTTTATGAAACATTTTTCAATGAAACTTTTTTAAAAAAGTTATAAAAATAACAGCATTAAAAAAATTTAATTTAATATCGTAGTTACGAATTATAAGAGTTTTTGTTGCTATTATACAGCAGTTTTTATCACCATCTCTGAGCAACCCATACCAACGTAAAAGATTTGCGGCTACTATATACTTTGTTATCCACATCTTTATAATTTTAAATAAAAGAGAAGTATTCTGAGAAACTATTTTTTTTTCTTCAATAAAATCAATCTTATTTTGCCTTTCATAGCTGTTAACGACGAAATCTTTCTGTGGTTAACAATGACAAGTGATATTTTAACCCACGTCTTCACCGTTGTTTTCAATTTTTACATTTGTCGCCATTCCGGTTGAAGAATTTGCGGTCCATCTGCAGCTCTATCTTCAAAAATTTAAATTTGTCTGCAGAGAGGCAGAGATTATTATTGCAAAAATTAAGCTTAATCTAACATATATTTAGCACAATTTGCAAATATTGAATAAAGTTATACGAAAAACTTTGTCGTTTAAATTTTATTTGAATTTTATGCAATCATTTTACAACTTTGTACTAATGTAGAAAAACAGATGCATATACAGATGATAGTCCAATTAAGATATATATGCAAATGATATACAAATCTTCCATTTTAAAGGAAGAAATTAACAGAATTGTTATTTACAATGATTTTTGGTGATAAGAGTTTCTGCGAATAAAGTTCGTTACCATTCCATCACAGGTATTTTGCTGACAAATGAATCAGGAAATAAAACAAATAATCAGAAACAATAAAAATTAAGGAAGTATCTTTATTTGGTGTTATTTTTTTTAATAAAATATTCCTTATATTTCGTAAATGTAGATCGAAAAATCTTTTCTTTTTATCTTTAATTAGTATTTGTCCCGCAGTGGGCTGATCGTTAAGACACGATTCCCAACAGATCACCGAAGTCAAGTATCACTGGCTGCTGTCAGTGTGCGGGTGGGTAACCACTTCGATCAGTCTACGTAAGGACCGAGGGTGTGCAGTATTGGTCCTCATTAAACTGTTCTACCTTAAAGTGCTCGAATTCGCGTGCAGGTCGTTGGGCTGCCGAAGCGGGGGTGCCATCCCCTCCACAGAGGATCAAAATTGTGACGGCATGTCTTCGGTTCATCCTCAGGGATGTTTCCCAGACCGTCGCCAGTAGCCTATATACGCTCTAGTGCGACGTAAATGAACTACTAATACTTAATTTGTACTTGTTATCAGTTTTTTTTTGTTGTTGCTAGAAATTGTTTCTTCATTTTCTTCTTCTTTTTTTAAATTTGAAGTGAAAAATAGTCTCTAGATATTGTATTGATCTCCATTGTCCGCTGCCGTGCTGGAAGGTTTTTGTTATCACCAAGGTTTTGGGATCGCCATCATTGGTGCATCTATCTAATATTTTAAATATTTTTATGAGCGCTATGTATTTTAAATAGCGTCGCCTACATCACTGGTTGGAGAGCTGGGGTAGTGAGTTCGATCCTGGTGGACAACCGGTATGTATGCGCAATCAATGTGTGAATTAAATCTGTCGTGTTTCAAAGTCCTTTTGTTGGCTGTCGTGTTTAAGTTTGGAAAGAGGGCTACTAGCTGATTTTGGAGCCCCTGAATTAGACAGGCCGACTTATCATTTATTTTTGGAACAAAGAGCTAACATAAGCATACAGCATAACAATACTAACATAACGTTAACTTCCGAACTTGTTTGCTCCAATATTGCTTGATAGGTCAGCTCTGATAGTATAGGAGCCTTAGCTGAGGTACTGGCTAGGAATCATAATTACGTGGCATTCTTATCATGGTCGTTAAAAGATTGAACCTTTTAAAATGGGGCTAGATGCTTGGCTATGCTTGTGTAATGATGCATTTGCTGTAACTGAGATTTAAATCTCGGCCGTTAGTGCTCGAAGCGAGGGCTGATATGCGTTGAATTGTACCAGTCAATTACAGACATTTTAAATGTATGGAAACATTTTCTGTGGATTGTACACGCTGTGTTATGCGTCAATGTTTTTACTTAAAATGCGCGCATCAATTCAAAGTGATTAGCACCTAACTACAATAATTTTAAATCTACTTTTTATGCGCTGCAAGAAATGCTGCTTTGTGTTTAATATTTGACTTTAAAATAACTACTTGTGTTCTTTGCTCCTGTTAAATAATTACCTATGAATTTATTCAAATAAAAAAAATATGATTGCTATTAAAGATAAAAATAATTGGTTTTACCTTATTTATAAATAGAAAACTATAGCTTTAAGCATTAAGTTGGTTATTTCTTATTTCCTAGGATGAAGTGATCGTTCTGAAATTATCAAATTATTTTATACATTTAATTTTTTTCGTATTTCTATCTAAAGCTTATAGTTTTCTTCTTTTTTTTTGTTACGTGTATATGTTATGAAACCAGGACATTTGAAAATTATATTCCAAAACATTAAACTGTATCTTTTTTCTCTCACTCATCTGCGAGTTCCTTAATCGTGTTTTAAAAACCCAAAATTTAGTGAAATAAAAAATGAAGACTAAAGTAGGACAATAAATCTATCACAAAATTATGTAGATTAAATAAAATATTTAAACTTAAGTAAAATAATACTGCATTGAAATATTTATAATTAATAAAGTAATATTATTTTATTTTAAATAAAAAAAAACAACAGCAAATTTGTAAATTATTCTATAAATAATATTTAAGTAGTTCTTTCATTTCATATTTTAATTTACTGATAGTTTTTTTAAAAAAATTTTTATGAGCCACCAATACCTTTGGTGATAGCTTTTATACAAGAATCAGCAATTGTGTTAGAGATATTGCTTGATTAAAAACTTCCATTCGCTTCAAAAATATACAAATTGGGAAAAACGGTCGACATGTTTCAAGCGCTTCAGAAATAGGCGTACATATTCAAAACTTGCTAGACGTGAATGAAAAGAAAAAGTGATTTGAAATATCAAACATAAAGTTACCAACGAAAAATGGAAAAATAAATGTGAGAAGCAACTTTCTCACCTTTATTTTTCAATTTACCGTTGCTGACTTTTCGTTTCTCATTTCAAATCACTTTTGTTTCTTCTAATTCACGTCTAATGGGCGCCCATTTTTTGAGCTCTTGAAACATTTCGACTGTTTTTTTTTTATTACCCTATTTGTATATTTTTGAAGCGAAAGAAGTTTTTAATCGAGTAATATTGAGCCATGGTGGCTCAGGAGATAGAGCGCTTGTCTCCCAATGAGGTGAACCGGGTTCGATCCCAGCGACAGCTGATCGATTCGAATTCCGCACCCGGCTCTCACCGACCATAATGCTGACGTAAAATATCCTCAGTGGTAGACGGATCATGGGTTAGATTCTCCTTGCCGTCAGGCTAACCGTGGAAGGTTTTAGAGGATTTCCTCACCATGTAATGCAAATGTGGGTTAGTTGCATCAAAAAAGTCCTCCACGAAAGCAAATTTCTCTCAATATTTGATCCAGGAGCTCCCTTGTATTCTGGATTGGGTTTAAAATTACTAGGCTGTCGAATTGAATATTAGTAGCGGTAAATCTCCGCATACCCCCTGGCGGGGGCGGGACGGGGTTAAGCTGTAATTAGTTGCCGTAAACCCAAAAATTGGGTCTGCTGCTCAACGGCAGTATTAAAATAAAATCAAGTAATATCTTACCGCTTCAGTTTCTTGCAATTATTTATTTTCTATTTGAGATAGTTATTAGTACTATGATTCACCATTTCACTTGGTCGATTAACTGCGATTCCACCATCCGGTTTTTATTCACGCAAAACATCATAAGGAAACGCTCTCAACTTTCTTTTTCTACGAGGCAATTGTTAGTCCTGTAAAGGCTTCCGAAGAAATCAATTTTTATGGACGAATGCTGGGATATGCTCAAGTTCAGAAGAGAAGCCCTTCGAGAAAAAAGGTTCCCTCTCTCAGTACATGTTTATTAATTCATGCTTGCTCTGTTTGTTGATTTTTCCATATCAAGGCTCATCAATACTCCCTGCAGGCAATGGAAGACGGTAAAGGCAGGTACGGAGCTGAATGTGATTGGTGGTCCCTAGGTGTCTGCATGTATGAAATGCTCTACGGAGAAACGCCATTCTACGCCGAGTCGCTGGTAGAGACCTATGGTAAAATTATGAATCACAAGGTAAGTTTCACAACATTCTATTCTTAGGCTAATTGAAAAATCTGATAGTTTTCAGTGCTCCCATGATCATCGGTAAAGCCTTCAGTATTTTTCAGCCCAGTTTCCTTAGGCTCAATACAGTTAGTCTACCAGCCCAAGTTAAAATTCTTGACGGTCCCATTAAACATCTTGATGGTTTATGTCGGTTTCAATGCGATTCATGATGGTCCAGCATCATTTGATGGTCACCATCATCCAACATTTTCCATTATGCGTTCATGGTTTTTGATATGCCAACAAACTTCCGTCATGGAAAATGCTACTTTAATATTATGATGGTTAACCATAAAGAGAAGTTTGATTCTCATGGATCAAGAATCCATGATGGTTTAATGGAAATTCTTGTTGGTCATCAAAAATTTTTTTTTATTATTTTGGGCCATCGTAAGTCCGTCCGAATTCCTACATTGGGATGATGGTTCGTTCATGATCGTTCCAACATTTGATTTCTAAGAAACTATGATGGAAATTTCTGATGGTTCAACTTGAACGAACCATCAAAACAAGAACGACTATTCTTATGTTGGACCTTCGTAAATCAGTTCGAATTCCTACGTTGGGATGGTGGTCGTTCATGATCGTTCCAACATTTGATTTCTAAGAAACTATGATGGAAATTTCTGATGGTTCAATTTGAACGAACCATCAAAGCAAGAACGACTATTCTTATGTTGGACCTTCGTAAATTAGTTCGAATTCCTACATTGGAGTGATGGTTATTTATATTGGTTACCATCAAAAATATAACGGTTCATGATGGAATTATTGATAGTTACCATCATATGTTGGTCCTTCGATGGAAAACCATCAAAATTTCGACTCGGGTGTCTTAGGAGGACGCCATACCATGGGAGAAACTTTTCATCGCAAGTTCTCTTTCACCTCCAGTACTAAATTAAAAAGAAAGAAAAAGTGAATTCCTTAAGGCAAATCTAGAGTAAGCGATGAAGTTTCAATTGCTTAAATGGAAAATAATAATAATATCAAATTAGCGAACAAGTTATTAGAAGAGAACTTTTCCATTGCGTAATCTTAAGTTATCTTCTCATTTATTTTCATTTGGATGCCTTAAAAAAATTTTTTTTAGTATTTGAAACTTCATGGCTTACTCTAGACTTGTCAGAACTCACCTTTTCTATACTTAAATTTGTTATAAAGGTGAAAGATAAAAGATTTTTTCGTAGTGTCCTCTTAAGCTAATTAAAAAACGTACGAGTTGCTTAATCAGATTGAACTTTCTTAGTCTTAATTTTTATTAAGCATTTTTTTAAATATTTTTTTCATTATTTTGTGTTAATTTAGGTCAAAATAAGTGGAACATCTTATATTTAGTATTTTAATAACTTATGATTATGAAATACAGTATGAAACACTGATGTCTTTTTCAGTGTTGAATTTAAAATTTTCCCAACACGGCTCACGAACTAGCCACATGGTATATCCTCTCTAATGCAAAATCGGGGACTTCAGGAATTGCCATGTCTTCTGGGTTTGGTTCAAAATTTCTAGGTCATGGAAAGTAGTCACCTCTCTTGCCTATTAAAACTATATATATATATACTCCCATATATTTTGAGCCTCTCAAATTCAAATCTTTCAACAACAACAACAAAAAAATCTCTTACCGAATGCCATTAAATGCATAATATTAGTAAAGAAACAAAAGAGTGTGTATAGATCATAATACTATTTAGTGAAATATTGCTAATAAAATCAATCTGTTTAAATTTTCAAGTGATTTATAGCTTTTCAACTATTCCGATTATTTTTTCTCTTTACATTTTCCCTTCTCACTACAGAACTGCTTCGATTTTCCTGAAGATGCGTCTTTTCACGTTTCCGAGGAAGCCAAGGATCTGATGCGGAGGCTTATCTGCAGTCCAGAATGCAGACTGGGACAAAATGGACTGGAAGATTTCCGCAATCACCCCTGGTTCAGCGGAGTCAATTGGGCTACTATCAGAGAAAGTAAGTCACAATGTGCTTGACTCAGAGACCGAAATCAAATTTAAAACTTTTTCTTTCAATGATCCAGGGTGCATAGCGTTTTTAAAAAGTGCTTCTTCTTTTCGATTTTCGTTTTTTTAAAAGCCCTTAAAGATTCTTTTTTCATTGGGTATTTTAAAAAAGTGCTTAATTTTCCCTTTTTCAAAATGAGATTTTTTCTTTACTATGTTGATTTTCACTTCGAATTATGCTAAAAGACACAGTTCACATTGAGCTATTCAACGTCTGGACAATTAATTCAACCCCAATCTATTTCGACGTATTGTCAGTTCGTGGCGTATGAAAACGCCATTCGTTTTGCAGGATTAAAAATTTTATGATTTTTGACAGTTGTCAAAAACAATGAATGCTGAAATTTTTTTTGGACATGATTTTTAAAACAAGATAAAGCTGTCAATTGTTAAAAAACTTTCAAACCCTGCCTAGTTATGATATTTTTTAAAGTGCTTAAAAATATTTTTGAGTGCTTGAAAAGTGCTTAAAAGGTGCTTATTTTTTGTTGAATAATTTGCCTACGCACCCTGTGGTCGTTTTATTATTTTTTAGAAACTTTAAAAACTGTTTAACCTCAAAACCAGTGATTTTATTTTATTTTATAACCGTCGTTGAACAGCCGACCCAATTTTATGGGTTTACGACTACTTACGTTCAACTCCGTAGCCTTGTAATTTTGAACCAATCCAGAAGACAAGGAAACTCCTGGATCAGTACCCCCAGAGGTATTGATTTGTTGTGGGAACATGGAGGACTTTGAGACTCGACAGATTTAACGTGCATCAGTCACCATTTACTACACGGGGAGTCTTCGGCCGGCGAGGATCGAACCCACGACATCTTGGATATGGGCCCAGCGCCCTACCGACCAGGCTATCCCGGCCCAAAACCAGTGATTGTATAAAAGAAAGTTAGAGCATCTAAAAAATAATATTTGACACTTTGCAATAATAATCGAGTTGCTCAGATGCAAATGCGATACCGCAAACATAGTGCTCAATATTCTTATTATCAACAAGAGAAACGCCTGCAATAGTTCTAATAGAGACTAAGCCGCGGTGGCTCAGGGGATAAGACTTTCACCTCCCTATTAGGTGATCCAAGTTCGAATCCCGGTTGTGGCTGGTTGATATAAACTCTGCTCCCCTGGCTTGCACCGACCACAGTGCTGATTTAAAATAACCTTAGTGGCCAAGGTTTGGAGATAACTACTTCAGAGAACCCTATACTGCGAGAGAAACTTTTCATGGTAAATTCTCTTTCGCCTCCATTGGTATTTTAAAGTTCAGAGAAAAGTGAGTTTAGGTAACTAACCCATGAAGTTTCAAATGTCAAAATTTTTTTAACAAAACGTCAAATTGCAACCAAATTATTGCGGGATTACTTCCCCACTGTGTGATCCTGCTGTAATTTGTTTGCATTTTGAAATTTTTTTTAGTCAGGATCCGCTCTAGGTTTACCTGAACTTACGTTTTCTATGTTTTAAATTATTTATAAAAGTGATAGAAAATTTGCGTGAAGAGTGTGTATGGCGTTCTCTTAACTTCTATGACTTCTCTGACACTTACAGCAGCTTGTTACTTTTACTAAAACTCTTATCTTTTTTACTTTTTTATAGCTGAAGCTCCTTACATTCCCGAAGTTAGCAGTCCAAGTGATACATCAAATTTTGACGTGGATGAGACTGATTTAAAAGGATCAGTGAGTAATATTTATTAATACAATGTTAACAGTTAGAAATTTTTAAAAGGATCAGAAAGTAATTTTTTTTTAAAAATGAAATACTAATAGCATAGTTACTAGCTTTTTCCAAAAATCTAATTTACTAAAGTTATAGATCCATTTATTTCATAGACTGAACTGTAATTAGTCATATAGCTATTTTTTTATAAAGCTGTTTTTCTCTTTCCTTCCTTTAATGCAAATTCATTCTATGAGGGCAGTATCCGTGCTATGGATTCAAATGTATTTATATAAATTTTAATTTGTAAAATCTTGGATTATAAACAATTACATTTTGCATAAGTAACTTTTTATAAGAAATTTAAACTTCATATAAGATTTCCACATTATTTATTTATTTGTAGGATTCTGTACCACCTAGTTCGAATTCTGTGTTTTCTGGTCTTCATCTTCCTTTTGTTGGTTTTACTTTCTCTTCCAAAAGGTAAGATATACTGATGCCATAAGGAACTATTTACAAATTCTTGCAAAATCGTCTGCGTTTTACTAAAAATATCTTATTCCCTGGACAGGAAGTAAAAAATGCATTATTTTTTGCGTATGAGTGCATTTTTTTCTTTTTTTAATTTTATCAATAGAAAGTTTTTAACCCAGAACCTGTGAAAGAATATTTCACATTTTTTTTAAAATTCTGTTATGGCAAACGACTTTGGTATCAAAGTAATTTTTTTTATGGAAGACAGCTTTGAAATAAACAAAATAACCAGAAATTTTGAAATAAACAAATTATTGTCATGATATAATAATAATTTTATTTCAAAAGTCGAAAAACTTTGTAAAAAAAAGTGGAATAATGCCATTAAATTTTTCTATTATTTTTCAACTATAAGTTTTAGTTTTTAAAAAAACAAACTATCCCCTTATTATAATGTTCTTTTTTATTTCATTTACATATATCTAAATATCATAAAAAGAAGGAGTAAAAGAAATAGTATAAAAGAAGAAGGTAAGTAAATAAGCGTTGTTTTGTGTGCAAGAGTTTAGAAAGTTTTTAGAAAGAATGTTTCACAAATTTTTTTATTATGTTTATGAAATATGACAATGTTATAGAAATAAATTTCCTTATTCAAGACAATGTTGAAATAAACAAAATAACAATACGTTTTGAAATGAAATTTTTTTTTGTCATGCCATAAAAATTGTATTTAAAAAGTCGAACGATTTTATAAAAAAAGTGGAACAATGTCATTATGTTTTTTTCTGCAATTTTTTAGTTACATCTCGTTATGAACTTTTTCAGCTATAATTTTTTTAAAGCGACTGGCATATTATAATACTTTTCATAAATTCATTTTTATTTCATCTACATATGTATATCTAAAAATAATGCTCTTTGGCTAGGAAGAAGTTGTATGTACAGATTTGAAAAGTATGTTTTATCAAATTATCCAAGTTACTTAAAGATTAAATTAAAGATTATTATTTGTTAAAAAAAAAAGACTTATGAGATTGTTTAAAGATTATTACGCATATAAAAAAAAGTTAACCAATAAGAACTATGCATCTTAAAAACTGATTATTTAATTGATAGATATCATGATTACTTTTTCTCATTTAATTCAAATGTATATATTTTATTCCAAATGTCATAGAAAAACAAAAAAACTTTATGGAATTATTCCATAAAGTTTTTCTGTTTTCATCTCTTTATTATAACAGCAGAAAACCTATAAACACAATCCTAATGATATATACTTACACACAATACAAAAGAAGTTCGATTTTGCTAAGAATCACTTGTGACATTGATTATAATTAGTGGAAGATCATTAAAGGACTCCTCCAAATATGTAATTAAGAACATTGATTAGAGAAAGAGGAAGTTGCTCGTCATTTAATTAATGGGATTATTTCGTTTGTATTCGATAAAATTAGATTAACATAATTGAAATAATATTATAATTTGAATAAATTGAAGCAGTCCATGAACTGTAATTACGTAATTTTATTAATATCAGTTTTCTCGTATTATTCAGATGAACCTAATAATGTTGATACTTTAAAAAATTTTATGAAATTATTGATTTTTGTGCTAAAATATTGTTCTTTTTTTAGTTACAATAATTATGTGGAAAAAAAAACTTTTTTTAACTGATCATTAACTATTTTGTAAAAGGGGGGGGGGAGTTAAAGAAATCTTTAAAAAAAAACGAAGGTTGGGGAAATGGTTATAATTTTGAAGTGGACTTTCCTGTACATTAGAAAGAAATATTTTCTAAACATTGCCTTCCTACTCGCTATCGCTGGCCAACCAAAATATGGATGACATATGCATTTATTGTTAAATTTTCAAGATTGTATAAAGAAAATCACCAAAATTTTAAAATTCAGTAACTCTGAAGCTAACTCAAAATTTAAAAAAAAATTCAGCAGCTTTTTTTTATTTTTAGTCGTAAGAGTACGTGGTTGCAAAAAATTATAATTTTACTGTGATTAGTTTTTTATTTACCTACTAAAATGCCTACTATTTACCTACTATATTTACCTACTGAAATTTTACTGTGACGGTACAAATTTACCCCAAAGAATATAAAACATTTAATTACTTCAAAACTAATGTAAAATTTAAAAAATTGCAATGCATTATACATGTCAGTAACTGGCAGTAAAAAAAAAAAAAAAATCATGATTATTTTGTTAACAGTTTTTGTAAAACTAAATTACTTAGCACAACAAAATGAAAATAATCAAATCTTTGATTTTCTAAACAATATAATTATTAGTTATAATTTTTCAAGTTAACCGAAAAATATTTTGTTGGTTTGTCCTTTACCCAGAAAAAAAATATTTTCGATATAATTATTTGTAATACTTTTGCAAGTAAAGTAACAATGTTTTGTTAATTTGTCCTCTACAAAGAGAAATTTTCTATGGTTACTATTTTATAAGTGGATTTGTAATTAATGGTTTTAATTTTGAGAATGGACTTAAAATATTTTGTGAATTTTGTCTCTACCTGGAAAATATATTTTTGTTAAAGAATTAATAGTTATAATTTGGAAAGTAAGCTTAAAATGGTTTGTCTTCTTAATTTGTCCTCTTTCTAAAAAATTTTTTGAAATCGACTAAAACTATTTTGTTTCTTTATCCTCAGCATGGAGAAAAATATTTTCTGCGATTACAATTTTGTAGATGGATTTATTATTAAACTTTATAATTTTGAAAATTGACTTAAAATCAATTGTTAGTTTGTCCTCTCTCTACCTGGAAAAAATATTTACTAAAAAAACTTGTACTCTGTTTGAGCTAGTTTTTTAAATTTTTTAATAAAGACAAAATTCTTTGTATTAGAATAAGAGTTGTGGGAAGTATAGTTATCGACAATATAAAACCTCATCTATGAAAATGTTCCCCATCATAGAATTGAGTTAACATGTCTTATACTGAATTGGAATTGTATTTTTGTAGTGGTAGATACACTACAGTACTCCACCACCAGAATTTTATCTGTGATAGAATTCGATGAATGAGATACCACTAGTTGATTCATTGCTGTTTTGTAAAAGGCCAGGAGAGCTGTTTTAAGATCACCGTACTTTTGCTGATCGTGAGAGCTGTATTAAGGTTAGAGCCGTGATTTTTCCTTTGTTGCCATTAGCAGTCGAGTGTATGTAGGCCAACGTTGTGTGTAATCGAGACTGAGTAGCAACAGCGCGAGGAGATGGATAATGTCGCAGTCACAAGTAGCAAGTCAACTATTCAATGTGGACCATCCATCAAAGTAGGCATGTTCAGATGAAAGTGAGCGTTACTGTAAAGATAGGCGTGTTCATATCGAAGTGGGAGCTTCTGTCAAGGCATGTTCACATCATGTCCGGGTCACCAATGTGGGGAGAGTAGAATTTGACCATGTCAATCCTCATCTATGAAAAGGTACCCCAACATAGAATCGAGTTAACACTTCTTATATACTACTGAATTGGAATTGTATTTTTGTAGTGGTAGACACACTACAGACTATTAAATGTGTTAAAATATGAACTCAAATCAATATCTTTATTGCAGCAGACTTTCAGGTTTTGGAATGCAAAATGGAATCGACTATCATGCAGAGGAAAATCAAATAATTTATGAACAAAGAATACAAAAACTTGAACATGATAAAATGGATCTACAGAGGAGGTTAAGAGGTAAATAAGTTTTACAGTTCATAAATGAATTATGCTCTGATTCAGTTTTGTTACTGATAGTTTGATTATTTTTATAATAATTCTTATTGACAACTTCTTCAACTTTTAGGCTCTTCTTTAATGACTTGGTCGTCATATAAAATGATGCATTTTAGTGAATAATATGTTATTTGCATAACTGTTGAGAGTTTTCAACAGTTAATCATGACTGTTACGTTTAGTTTTATCCATCTTTAGCTAGCGCCCTCTTAATCTTCCCTATTTATGAAATCGTTACAGAATGCTAATATGAGATAAAGCTTTGTGTTTTGTGAAAATTAAATTTATGATCTACTTTTTTTAAATATTTGAGAAATTATCCTAGTTGTTTGTAAATATGCAAAAATTGAGAATCATTTGTGATTTTTGTTTTGTGAGATTTTCTTTCTCTCGGTAGAAAACGTTTGAAATATTTAATAATTCTCTTAGGTTTTTAAAAAAAAGTTAAATATTTTGTTAAACATTTAAGCTATTTTTCCATTTAAGCCCAAATTGTTTTTAGAGCAAGATATAGTTTATAGTTAAATGCTTTGCACTGAATTTAAAGTTCTTAAAATGTCTCTTTAATTTCCTTGGCAAAAAAAAAAAAAAAAAGGCTATGAAGAACACAATTAATATATATTTTGGTAATTACCCTTTCCCTAATTCATGATGCGTTGTTTCTATCTTTGGCATCAATGTTATCTCATCATCATCATCATCATCATCAATGGCTCGACAGCCCAGGGTGGGCCTTGGCCTTCTCAAGAAGGTTTTTCCAGGCATTTTACAGAAGATTTTTCCCATTTAGTTTTTAAGACAAAAAGGTCTTTCTCTAGGCCATCTATCCATCTCAAATTCAGCCTGCCTCTTTTTCATGTGCCAACTGGTCTGGCATTAAAATCTCTTTTTGAGGTACGGTCTTCGTCCATTCTGATAATGTGGCCTGCCCATTTTATTCTTTGTCATTTAATAAAGTTAATAATGTTATTATTATTATTCATTATAATTCTTTAATTATTAAATTTTGCACACCTATTAAGCAAAAGTTTTTCATTTTTTTTTAGTTTTATTAAAACCATAGCATTTAATTCATATATTAATAATTTAGAAATAATCTTAAAGTAAAGCTGCTTATTTAGACAATTATTAAATAAATATTTGTACATGGTATTGTAAATTTTTAAATATAGAGAAACTCATGAATATGTCACTAGAAAAGCACATTGAAACACATTTTTAAATAATTACATTTATTATGCATAGTTATAGTAGTTGATTTTTATAATCTAAAATTGTTTTAAGCTTTTGTGATTGTTTTAAGCCATGGTGATCATCCTTAATGTATGTTTTTTATTATTGAATATATGTTATTGAATATATAAATATTTATATGTTTTTATTATTTATGTTGAAGTAAAAAAATTCAATACCAATTTAAAAATTGCATACCAACTTAAATTTTATTCTAATATCAAGTATACCTTACACATTATTAAGTTTATAATTAGATGTTTTCAAATCTATTTATTAAAAAATAAGTAATAAATTTTTTTTATTTTATTTATTAAATTTCTTATTGTGATGAATGTAACTATGCTGCCTTATTTTTAGTTGGTGCTATAATTATCATTTTTGAATTAAAAAACTATTTGCCAAAGCTTTTAAGATACAACGTTAAATTAAAAAACGTTTTTACTTTTTATAATTTATGTAATTCTATTTTTTGTTTATCTCATTCAGAAATGTCAAAATTCTTCAAACAACAGGGAATATTATTTGATGAAAATGATTTTGGTAAAGGTCGAGGTTCCGAAGCAGAGAGCCGTAAACTGCAGGATGAAATTAATACCCTCAGAAAGAGGAAATCAGGTACTCCATATTGTTCTTCACTAGAATTAGAACAAATAATTTTTGAAGAGATATTTGTGAATTAAAGAAAGTTAGGAAGAATTATTCAGTTATCTATGTGGGAGAGAGTTTCCATGGTTTCAAGGTAAAAAAAAAAAAGAGGCTAAAGTATCTGCTAGAGCTCCAATTTTTAAGAGTCTCTCAGATTATCTAGCTATTTATTTTAAAAAAAAGTATATTTTAGGAAAAACATTTCAATAAGATATTTTTACAAAAAATATTTCAGTAAGTAACTCAAATTTTTAAATACTAATATCGAGTTTTTACTAAATTCATGTCCAGATAGGTCTACAAATAGGCATGTTTTCATATCTTTAAAATCTATAAATCAGCCTTTAAATATTGATATACATTTATTTGAATATTTACTTATTGGTGTAATGATACATATTTACATCATTACAATGAGACAGCATATTATTGGGGGTGGGGAAGGTGGGTATTTGTCCCCCTCTATAATTAGAAATCTCTTAAAGTCCCCCTCAATATTTCAGATAAATAAAAGAGAATTTTTGTAAATTACATTAGGAAAATTTTTTTTATTGCATTTACACAAGTACTTGATCTTGCCTAATTTGGGTGTAAGGATTGGCGATCGAAATGGGCTGCAGGTGGCGTAGAGCAGAACTCTTTTCCTATGGCAACACTTCACATGCTTTCCCCATTAGCGTGTGGAAAGTCATAGAGGGGGAAGTACGTTGGTTTCTCTCTTGATTTTCACATAGATTAAAATCTTTTAACTTGAAAAACTATATGGAACTGAAAACTACTTTAAACATAGTTCTAAAGAAAAGTATCATATAAATTTAAAAAAATATTTTTATTACATAAAAAGGAAAAATATTAAGAAAAGGGAAATTATCGTAGTACATTCCTATACAACTGAAAAGAGGAGGAGAGGGAAGGGAGAAGGGCTAAAGGCATGAAACCGGTCTCTCCCCAGATGGCGTATTCGAGTGTTGCGATTGCGAATTTCAAATCTGAAATTAGTTTTGCTTCTAAAGCTACAGATTTTTTTGAAGTGAAATTTTGACTATTTTTTTGTTGAAATGAAAAAGTTAAAAAACATTACGTATGACAGGTACACGCATAAATGTTACAACAAACTACTAGAGGAGTTGAGGCATATCATCAGAGAAAAAAATCGCAGTGCCCCTAGTGGTGTATGACAGCATTTTCAGGCATGGGTTCCTATGCATTTCCAATCTCGAAGATGTGCCTTAACTCCACTTGAAGATTGTTGCAACATTTATGTGACCACTTTTATTAAATATAACGTTTTTAAACATGTACATTTCGACAAAAACCACAAAAAAATTTCATTTTAAGAAAAACTGTAGCTTGGAGAAAGAAATAGACTGCAGATTTAAAATCAGCAACACAGAAGTATCTAAGATCTGTTTAAAAAAATCTCATGTCAAGGAAACCAAAAAAAGAAATTGTTCTCCAATGTTATCATTGTTAAACTCATGAAAGGTAAAATCAAGAAAGAGATTATTAATTTTTTTTTGCAGATTTTTAGCAAATTGAGGAATTTTTATGTGTGAAATTTACAGAACTACTGCAACTGCATATTTTAATTTAGTCTCCCCTCCAATCTTCATACCATGCATATATTTACTCTAAATACATATATCTAAAATTGTGATAGTAAAGTTACACTTAATAAACAAAGCTGCTAAAAGTGACCTAATAATCTATTTGAGAAAAAAATAAGTTATAGACAATCAAATGGGAAACTATTTTTTCAACATTATACGGCTAAGTATGTCCACAAAGCCCTCTTTAGTTTACATTGTATTGCATTGATGCAAAAGAACTATTTATTTTTTCACCAAAATGTTTAAGAAAGGTATAACTAAAACTGTATCATTCTGAAAAGAAACATGATTTTTAATCAATTCTAACTTTTTCTTATATTTGTAATAATTTTGTTTTGTTTGCTTTTAAAATTATCTTCAGAGCTTGAATTAGAAACTAGCAAATTAAGAAAAGAACATAGAGACATGATACTTGGAAAACAAGAGTTAGATTGCTTACAAGATGAGAAAATCCTGCGTATTAGAGAATTAGAAAAAGCCCTTCGCTTTTCGAAAACAGAAAATGACGATCTGCACAGGGTAAGTCAATCAATGACATTAAAGTCTTTCAATTTGCATATAGATAGGCTATTTGTATCGAAATATTTTGCATACCTTTGTTTAATAAGAAATATGTTAGTTTTATGATTTTACACTACTACTTCAAATTTCTGATTCAAAGATAACATTTTCTTGCAAAATGAAAATTTTTTTAGATTCTTTCTTTAAAACATTTCATTTTAGCTGTAGAAATAGTCGTCGCAAGAGCTTGAAATCGGGGTACAAATCAAAGTAACTGAGTAAAGTATAAATACTTCATTCATTAGTAAAGTGTGAAATAAAATTAATTAAGCAGAATGAAATCAATCATTAATTTGTTTATTTGTTTTACTGTAGTAGATAGTTAATTTTCTTACATCCTGCCTTTTAAATTGTTAGAATTGTTTTTGCCAAGTGCATGAGAGGTTTGAGTATCAAAATTTAACTATTGATGGTAGATAAAATAAAATTTCTATGTTTTAAAGTAGTAAATAAAAATGTTTCTGGTTTAATTAAAAAAAATTTTTGTTCATTGCTCTTACATGTTTCTTATAATTCTTGAGGGTTTCAAACTTTTTGTTCATGATTACCACAAGTTTTTTTGTTAAATAATTTGTAACCGGAAGTGCTTCAATTTATCTTTTACATTTAAAAAATGTTAGTTTTTAAAATAGGGAAATAAATACAATTCTGAAAATAACATACTTTTTAATCATTTTCCCCTATAAAATTCATTTATTTTTTAACAAAATATAAAACTTTTTTGGGGTTTTAATTGTTGGGAAGAAATAATTTGTAAGTTGTATAAAATGTGAAGGTTTTTTCTTTATAGATAATGGTAGCATACAGTTTGTGTCTACTCTATTACTTTGGAACTGAAGTCTAAAGTTTAAATTTTTTGGTGTTCCATTTAAAATCATGTTGAACAGCATTCATTAATTTTTATTCTCTCTAGGATTTAGTAGATTGCCATGAAATTTTGTTCACTGCTCTTACATGTTTCTTATAATTCTTGAGGGTTTCAAACTTTTTGTTCATTATTACCACAAGTTTTTTTGTTAAATAATTTGTAACCCGAAGTGCTTCAATTTATCTTTTACATTAAAAAAATGTTAGTTTTTAAAATAGGGAAATAAATACAATTCTGAAAATAACATACTTTTTAATCATTTTCCCCTATAAAATTCATTTATTTTTTAACAAAATATAAAACTTTTTTGGGGTTTTAATTGTTGGGAAGAAATAATTTGTAAGTTGTATAAAATGTGAAGGTTTTTTCTTTATAGATAATGGTAGCATACAGTTTGTGTCTACTCTATTACTTTGGAACTGAAGTCTAAAGTTTAAATTTTTTGGTGTTCCATTTAAAATCATGTTGAACAGCATTCACTGATTTTTATTCTCTCTAGGATTTAGTTGATTGCCATGAAAAATTAAAACTCCAAGCAAAAGAGCTTAAAGAGGCCTTAGGCCAGAGAAAACTTGCTATGGCAGAATATGCTGAAGTTAGTGATAAGTAAGTTGATTATTTTAATTACGATTTTTACATAAAATAGTTCATTAATTGTTTGTAAAATAATTATGTAATTGCTTTTTCAGTTTGAAAAATTTATCAAGTATGTGTCAATACATTTCTTAATTCTTTTTGTTTCAGTTATATAAGTGAATAAAATTTAATGTCATTGTTGTACAGAAGATTTATACTTAATAATCTGCAAGGCAAAAGATCATGAGTTCGGGCTTAAGGCTGGTTAAATACTTTTGGTGGTATTTAAACCTGTATTGTACCAATGATTTCCCTCAAATATAATTGATAAAAATCATAACAGCTTATAATAATGTAATTGTAACAATTCAATGGTAGAAATAGGTAATTGCAACCATCAAATTAAAACACTCTAAATAAAATTTTAAATATTTAGCTCAGCTTGTTGGAATTAATAATACCTAAAATCAGAAACTAACTTTTAGTACGATTTATTCCTCCCTTTTTTTATTATGATTTTTAATTTTTGGCCTCTTAGATGAAGTATTAAGGCATTTAAAAATATTCATAATGAAATAAAGTTCTCTATTTGTTTACAAAATTATTTCCGTAAAAAACAATGCATCTTGAGAAAATCTGAAAAAAATAAATAAATAGAAAGTTTGAAAAATATTTAATCATATAGTCTGTGTCTTTGATATTATCAGAGAACTTCTTTCGTTAAATATCTTAAATTAATGATTGGTTATAGTATTCAAGTTAGAACTTTATTTAATTTTAGGTTAGAACTTTAATGGTTAGAAACAAAGTAATCTCTTTCTTCAGAAATTTTCACTATAGATGGAATTTTTGTACACCAAGGTTATTTACTTGCAAAAGATATCTCTTCTTTCTGGAATTTGCTCTCAAAACAGTAAAATAATTTTCTTTTAAAATTTCATATGTTCATGTCCTGCAAGAAATTTTAATGCATCTAAAATATTTTGCTGTTCACAAATTTTATTTTGGAAATCTTATTTTAAAGGAATGTTAAGTACGTACTAGTGAGAAAGATCTAGTCCTTTACTTTAACTTAAACATAGAGTTGGTAGCTACTCATAGATTTGATTAAATTTCCTAAATTTCTTGATTACCTAACAAGGCATTTTTGAAAACACTATTGAATTAAAGTTTGTCAAAAAAGACTACTATAATATTATCGCATTTAAAAAAAATTTCGGTATTTGTGTTATTTCTTCTTGATGGATGTCAATCTTTTTCTAAATTATTCATAAAAATTTATTTTCATTAAAAGTCTTGTGTTACTGAAAAATTATAAATCATGTGAGATAATCTTTTTTGTTTTGATCCAGTGCCTGGTATCATAGTGGAAATTTTTCTGTCAACAGATTGTCTGAATTAAGAACACAAAAGCAGAAACTGTCTAGACAAGTACGAGACAAAGAGGAAGAACTTGAAACAGCCATGCAGAAAATTGATATCCTACGGCAAGACCTTAGAAAAGCAGAAAAGTTTCGCAGAGAGGTATATAATTTGATGTTTATTTCTAAATTTTTGTTAATAGGAAAAGTTTCAATGAAATCTATATAATTTTAATCAATTTGGAAGATGATTTTAATCTGATATATTTGACATTACTATAAAACAGTTATGAAGAATAAAATCAAAATGTTTGTTTTATGTCAAAATTTTATTTTTATAGATGTTATTTAACTTCCCCCCTCAATTTTACCATTTATTTATCTTGGTTATGATTAAAAACTTATCTTTCGATTAATGTGTTTTTATAATCGAAAAAATTGCAATTGATGTTTGAAAGGCAACAGCTGTGTAATTTAATATGCATGTTATGTAGCCTGATAAGTTTGTTGTATTTTTTTAATTACATGATGTTGAATTGTCTTCAAAAATACTTAATCTATTATAATTAAAGCCAAATAAAGTAAAATCATTGATCAAACTAGGGCACTTGTTATTTTTGGTCAAACTAGGGCACTTGTTATTTGATCAAACTAGGGCACTTGTTATGTGATCAAACTAGGGCACTTGTTATTTGATCAAACTAGGGCACTTTTTATTTAATCAAACTAGGGCACTTCTTATTTTTGATTAAACTAGGGCACTTGTTATTTGATCAAACTAGGGCACTTGTTATTCAATCAAACTAGGGCACTTGTTGGCAGACTAGGGCACACTTACCCAGTTCCTTTTGGTTCACGTCCTTCACTCTTTTTTTCTCAAATCTTTTTTAGTTCCCCAGTTATATATTTATACTTAAGTATTTAAGTTTATAGGTATTAATTTTATCAAAGGCTATACCTTTTGCTTTTCGTTGTTTACCAATCCTTGGAACTGCTTGCTCAATTCTTTTCAGATCACTGCGCCTGAGCTTTTCATCTGTCCAGCACACTGTGGGAAAAAATACCAATTAAATGGCATGCGAATCAAAATGTTGTAAAGGATTTAGACTAATGCAGCAGTTCTTTTCAAATTCCTTTGATTGCTTTTCTCACTTATCTTAAAATAAAAATTTAGTATACATGTGTTAAAAAATTCAAAATAAAAATTATGATTACACATATGTGTTAAGGAACCAAAAATTGAAAATATAAATTGAAAAAGCATTTATTTCTATTTCTTTTTCATTTATGCTCACTTTAAATTTTTTTAGGCGAATGCAACCTAAAAGAAAATAAGCAATTACATTAGTTTAGAATAAAAATTGAAATCAAAATTAAATTTACTCTTTTAACATATACTGTTGTAAATCTGTATAAATTATCAAATTTAATTTGAAAAAAAAAAGATATATTTTTAAAAATTTGTATTGAAAATGTTTTAATTGCAAAATAATGCCTTGCAAATAAGTAAAAACGTTGGAAGGAAAAATAACAGTCTGACATCACTCATATGTGTCAGGATGGCTAATTTAACTATATTTGGCATGATTCTATGCTGTAATAAATATAACCGTTATTTATTACAGTAATATTTTATGATATTCTTAAATCATTCTGCAGCTTGAGGCAAGGGTTGAAGAAGCTCAGTCCGAAGCCACCAAAGAACGAAGACTGAGAGAACGTACAGAAGAATATGCCCACCATTTGGAAGATGAGATGGAGTCTCTTAAGCAGAGACATATTGGACGAGCTCCTAGTCCTGTTCATTTGGAAACACTGCAAGAAGTCAACAGGTACTTAATTTTATAAATTAATTCATAAAACACTCATTCATAAAAACTTCAACTATACAAATGACATCAGAATTGTGATACTGCTCTAATTTGCATTGACTGCTTCAAAATAAGAATATTTTGTTCTAAAATGCTTTAAACTCTATCCATTTTTACTCCAAGTTCTGCTATGTTAATTTTTATTTATTTTCTTCTCATTTTTGTTAATTTTTTTCTTTTAATTTAATTGGAATTAAATACAGCCATTTTTTAAAAAAAATTATAGGATATTTTTATAACTGTTGTAAGAACTGTTTGGAGCTATTAGGCTAAGCTTTCCCCAACCCTAGCTAGCATCCTCTCTTTACATGTTATGAAATTGTCTCAAATTGTTAATATAAAGGAAAATCATCATTTATTTAGAAATCGTTAGATCTGATATTTTCATTTGCAAAAAATTACTCTAACAATGTTTTGTCAGAGCTTGTAAATACAGGGTTTGCCATAGAACAGGAGAGCAGGTAGAAAAGAAAAAAAAACAGGGAAGCATAGTGATCTGAAAAAAATCAGGGAAATATCAGGAAATTTGATTAAAATACCTAAAAAGGCGATGAAAATGCATTAATTTGAAGATATAGGGAAGAAAAAAAAAAGAAAAACAGGTCTTGCAATAGTTTTAAAAAAATAAAATAAAGCATAACTGAATTATTAATAAAATTTATGCCATCTGTTTCCAAAACTCAGATAGGTACAATAAAATCAGCCTGGAAAAATCGTGGAATATTTTTCCGGAGTGTTTCTGGCCATGTTAAAACATGTAAAATTTGAAAACTATTTATGTTGGTAGATAAATCTCACCAAATTAACCACTTTTTAACAAAGTTTATTTATTTCTTAAATTAAAAAAAAAATATTTGTTTTTTAAGTTCAGATAATTTTTGCACCAAGGCAGTACATGTAGTTTAAAAAAATAAAATTTTGTTTTGAGTTTAAATTGTCACTTTCAGGCTGGGATAGCCTGGTTAGTAGGGCGTTGGGCCCATGTCCAAGAGGTTGTGAGTTCGATCCCCATAGCCTAAAGATTCCCCGTGCAGTAAATGGTGACTGGTGCATGTTAAATCTGTTGAGTCACAAATTCCTCAATGTTTCCATAACTAATTATGTATCAGGGGTACTGAATTCGAGATCTTTCTCTGGTTTAGATAAAAATTACTATCTATCAGGGTGTGTATGGTTTTTAAAGAGTGCTTATTTTTGATTTATGTTTTTTAAAAGCCCTTAAAGGTACTTTTCTTTTATTCGGGATTTGTAAAAAGTGCTTAATTTTCTATCTTTTAAAAGGATATTTTTTTCGTTACTTTGTCAATTGTTGTTCTAAATTACAAAAAATGCATGATTTTCATGATTTTCTCTGCAATATATATCAGAAACTAGTTATTTTATCATGATTAAGTAAAGCTTTTGAAAATATTTTTGAACTTTATTGATTTTATGTTTATAAATTAATAATTTTAAATGATAGAAAAAAATTATTGCTGCACAGATCCTAATCATGATTTTTTTTTTGGAAAGTGATTAAAAATATTTTTTGAGTTCTTAAAAAGTACTTAAAAGTTTGAAAAAGTACTTTATTGAAAAATCTGACTACGCTCCCTCATCTGTGGATGAATGAACAAGAAATGCTCCCTCTGTATTAAATTTGCTTGGTTTCAGTAAGCAGGCTTGTTGATGTTCGCAAGTGACATTAGAAACAACAACAACAAATAGTCATTTTGTAATTCTCCTTTGATAGGAAGTGATTTATCATAATATTTTATAAATTTTTAATATTGTGTGTTTCTATGAATATTTATGTATGGCCAAACAGAATATATTTAACAATATAATGAAATTCCAATGTTCTTGTAGACTCAAAATAGAAATTGAAAGAATGGAGCTGCAAAGGAATGAAGCTTTAACAGAGCAGCAAACAAGACATCACGTCGATATAACAAATTTACATGAACAACTCCAAGAAGCAGACATCACTATAGAAGCTATGGAAAGAGAAGTAATAAAACCATTTTATAATATCTCTCTATTTGCATCTAATGTCACTGAAATACCTGATTCAATAAGAGTCACAATATGAAGCTAAAAATGTATTTTAAGGGTGGTCAATGCAGAATACCTTGTATATGTTTTATAAACCGAAAATTTTAATTTTTCTTATTATTTTTCTAGATAATGTCTCTTAAAGAAAAAATAGAGGTTGCCAGATCAGAAAGGTAATGATCTCAAAAATTATGTATACTTTCTTTTCCTTAAATTTTTCTTTTCTTTTTTAATTCTCCTTTCTTTTTTAATTATCTTTACTTTTTTAATCCTCTTTTCTTTTTTGAAAGGTAATAATTTGTGAAATCATGTACTTTATATACTTTTAAAAAAAAAATCTGGTTTAATCATTTTAGCGTTGTTGAAAATAACGAGGTCATGAGTGAGATGAAAAAATTGCATGAAAATGAAAAATGTTTACTCCATGAAGAAAATAATAAACTAAGCCAAGAAATAGATAGGGTAATGAATTTCACTTAACACTTTTTTTTTTTTAACTACATGATTAAAATTTGGTTCTTATTACATGGTTTATGACTAAATATTCTTTTTTTAGTTAGCACAGGTTGTTAGTAGGCAAGAAAACCAAAACAGGAATGAAGATGATGTAAATTATATTAAGGAAAAGTCACTTGCTAAGTGGGAATCACAAGTTACAGAGCTTATCCAATGGTATAGTATATTATGTATATTCTTTGCAATTATCTGCTAATTATAAATTTTTTTTTAACTGTATCATAAGCTGGTAAAAATTTGTCAAAATTGGATTTATTTTCCATTTGGTGAAAAGGGCTTTAATTATCTATTTGGAACATTAATGCAGTTACTTGAATTAAAATGTTTTCTAAAATTTTAAACTGTGATTATAGACTTATACATTTGCAACAAAATGCTGAGACATCTTCTAGCATTTCAGAGCCATAGGGAAAGAGAATGTACGGTTGAATCCCTCATGATAGGTTTATATGTATTTATAAAAATTTACAACACCCAGTGGCTGAGCGATAGTGCTTTGCGTTGTCGTGCCATAGGTCCCTGGTTCGATCCTCGGGCCGAGCAAGGTTGACTCAGCCTTTCATCCCTTCAGTGGGTCTACAAAGTGAGTACCAAGCATGCTTGGGGGCTAAACACTGGGGGTTCTGCTTTGGGCTGACCACCCAACCGGAACATCTGCTCTTGCACCTCAGATCTCAAAGGTCAAGAAAACTGAGATTGTCACAGTAGGCCTTTGCCCTCTATGGGCTGTCACGCCACTGAGTTTAGTTTATAAAAATTTATATTATTTACTTTTTGTGAAAAAAATTTGACCATAAGAAAAAAATATTATTCCAAAACTCAAGTTTCTTTTTTATAATCAATTTATTATAAATATGTTTAAAACTGTCGATTTTGATTTCTTAAAACATTTATTTATTGCAAATGCCCAGAAGATTGGCTATGACGGCATTAGATCTCTGGCCTTCCAATATCTCTGAACATTACAATTTAAAAACACCAATGCAGAACAGGAGTCAAGAGGAGTAGCATCAAAAATTTGATGTTGTCCACACAAAGGACAAAAAAGAGAATGTAAAGGCCAAACCGAAACAAATACACGGACAAACAGTCATGGCCTGTAGTAAGGCAGAAAAGTGCCACAGCTGCTCGTCTAGGAAAATCTGGAATCAACCGTTAGTCATCAAGCAGTGGGGCCCATGACTTACTGGCAGAGTCACATAATGCTTTCTGCCTTATCCTAGTGTTGTATATTTTTTTTTATGAGGAGTATGACAGAATGAAACGAGAGGCTTTTCAAAGGTCTCTGGAGGATTGCTTAAAATATATTTTTAATTAAGCAGAAAGAGGAACTACCAATACGTTTTGATATAATATGCATGAAATATGCAATGGAATACATAAAAATACTTCTATTTTTATTTTTAAATAAGAATATTTTTTTCTCAAAAGGAATTATTAAAATATGTAAGATCAAATACTTATTTTATTGATTTTTTTTGTACAACTTGTGTTACTTTATTGCTATTGTTCATTATTAATACTTTTAAGTAATTAAGATTGATTTTCAATAATTTTCTACCACAACACAAAAAACTTAGTAAAAATTCTTTTTCTTTGAAATTTTTTTCTACCACCATTTTATTTTGTTCAAATAAATCAGTGCAACTAAATACATCAATCTATCTTAACCACACTCTTTTTATTTTCGCTATATTTTTTTTTAGTTTTACCCAAAATAATTATTATTTTAATATTTAAAACTTCAAGACTTTACCCATTCTAAGAACAATATCTATCTAACGTTCTGCGATTTCCCCTAATGCAACAAAGATGAATTTTTTTGCAGCAATGAAATTTTTTTCTTCAATTTTAAGAAGCATTTGTTACAAATATTATAACTATTATGATCCCAATCTTGGCATGGACATTGTGTTTGATGTAGGAAAAAAATACAAAATCTGGCTGAATTCCAAATATGATATTTAGAACTCTGGGACTTGTGACAGAATTTGATTCTTATCATTTATGTTTTGGACACTGTTGAAGAAATATGTGATTTAGTCCTGTATTTAATGTTCATATTTTGCATTATGGTTTGCTTGATAAAGGTAAGAGTCATAATTTAATATTTAAGTAGTTTTCTTATAAAATCCTTTTCCTTCAGTTTTCATTATATTTCCATTAAGATTGTATGTCTCAACATCAAAATGCTGATTCTTTATCATTTCAGTCATACAATCAATTTATTTATATTATTTAACAGTCATATGGTTTCTATTTTTATAGAATTTCATGATGATTCATCAAATTATGATTGTCTTTTATTTTTTTCATTTAATATTGGAGCCATTAATGTACACAGTCTAATAGTTCCACTTAAATCAAAGATTCTATGAATGGAAATTAAGGATGATGACTGTAAAAAAAAACTACATAGATTAGCTATTTCTTGAGCTAGTAAGTCGTGAAGATAACTTTCCAATGGGGCAATTCTAGTTAAAATCCCAGCCTCAAATACTGGTCCCAGTTCGTTCTAACCATCTTGCCATCTTATTAGGGGAAATTTTCTTCTCCTTGTTAAACAAATGCAGGTTAGTTTCAGTAAAACGTCCTTAAAAAGTGAGTCTATTTCAGAAGTTTTCCTGTCTTCTGGGCTGGGTTCAAAGTTACAAGTTTACTGAAAGGAAAATTGTTGCATAGTTGCAAACTTGATTTGGTTTAGCTATTTGACGTAGATAGAATGTATTAAACTAATTTAAAAAATCAGCTTTTAAATTTTTCTGTTTTTGTTTATTATATAAAGATATGCATCATTAAATCAATAATTTAGGTTGTCTATTTTCCTAATTATTTGTCAAAGGGTTGTAACATTTAAAATCTGCATTTATGAAGCTTGTAAAAAAATATAAATTAATCAAAATTGCACTGAAATTTTTCTGCTGTACAAAGTAAAAACTATTTTTTTTTTGATGAAGAAAAGCCAACATACATTATAATTTTATGTGATAATAAAATGTATATATTTATTTGTAAATAGGTAAATTAAAGTGGTTTTTGTGATGTGATTTTAGGGTAAGTGATGAAAAAGATGCCAGAAGTTATCTTCAAGCTCTTGCTACAAAAATGACCGAAGAGTTAGAAAATATGAAATCTAGTGGTGTTACTCCAGCAACAGCTGTAAGTATTAATAAGATTATTAATATATATTATTTTTAATGAATTGAAATTTATTTTTAATATTGTACAACATATTTTGCGAAAATAATAAAAATTGGTTCAGTCTCATGGAAATTTTCTTACATACATAAACATCAATAAAATATTATTTGTAATTAAGAAATAATATTTTGGGTGATTGGGTAGCAACAATATTTTCTGTTGTAGCAAATTTATAATTATAAGCAACTGAGATCAATTTCTGTAACAAAACAGTTTCAGCCAAATGAAGCAAAATCTGCAATTTATTTTATTTTCCAAACTATATTTATCAGCTACAATAATTATATAAAGATTAACAATCAGACTTTATAAAGGTATTGGAATGTCATTTTTTTTAAAAAAATTCTTACTTTTATTACAGACAAAGAAATAAGTTTGCCTTTACACAAAAATAAGACATTGTCACCGAATTTCAAAAAATCCTGTTAATAAGAGGTTGTTTACAATATGAAAAAATTGTGCAAACAATTGTGCAATATCGCAAATTTATACTTCTCTGTACTTTTCTAAAACTTCCATTGTTCTCAGTCAGTAATCCCAGAAAATTTGTTGCCACTCCTGAAATATTGGAAAACTCATTTTAAATTCATTATGATATAATTATTATTTATTATAATTAAAATATGAAAATATATATTTATACATATATTTACAAATAAATGCTCAAAACCTATCTCATACATTTCTACTAAAGTACATTCTCTTATGTAATTTTTAAATATGCTTTATAATCAACAATCCCTGTTTTTGAAGCACACCCAGCTTCAGGTTGATGGATACCAGCTTCTCTGGGAAGTAAAGGCAGTCTATGCGCAATGCTGACCACATTGCCACTATTCATGCTGTTGGTCACAAAAGTTTGGAGGTTTAACCTCCATGACATTCTTGGCTCACAACGGGCTGTTACAGAAATGCTTCATAATCAGCTGTATTTTTATTTGTTAAAACCAAGGTGTTAAAAATTGTTCTTTTTATCATTAAGCATGACATTTAGCTTATGATTAAGTTTATAGCTCAAAATGCATTAATTATTTAACTAAGAATACTTAGTTTTATAATTATTGAACAGTTTTTAAAATATTTATATTTACTTGTTATTGATTTTTCTTCATGTTTCAGCAAAATTTTAATAATTTAAATATGAAAAGGTACAGCATAGGATGCCATTTAGAAAGGGTAATTACTGGCTTTTTTCAAAAAATAATCCATTGTTTTAACCATTTAACCTGTGTTGAAAAGAATGCGATTTTAATGCTGTTAATTACTAACATTTATTGTTGTAGCATGAACTGTAATCGACGAATGTTGTTTATTTGAATTTGTTTAACACTTACAGAGTATTCCGTTCTTATTTTCTGAAACTCTGTAAAAAATAAAGTGAAAAAAAACTTTAAGGACACAAATCAATGTTTAACTGAACAATATACTTAACGGAAATGTTATTGAAATCAGATTAAAAAAAACGCTATACAACATTTTTATTGTTGGATGAAACTTGAGAGAGATTGAGAACATAATTAGAACACCTTTCTGTTTAATCCAACAATGAAATTAGTTTTGATGGTTTTAATCTCTCTTATATGTGATTGATTTTTAGAATTTCCCTAATTTTGAAGTTTTACAAATTTTCCTCACTTTAATATTTATTAATTTGAATGTACATTTTTACTAACTCTTAAATTTTAAAACTTGTAATGTGTGTATTTTTCAAATCATTTTGAAAAGGATTCTAAAAATACTTCTTAAAAGCCGAAATTACGGAATATTCTTCATAACCCAAATTATAATGGCTATGTATAGCAATTGACGTTATGTAAATTCAGAAAGCAAAAAGTATGCCCTAAAAATTGAATATGAAGTTATGAAAGTTTATTCATTTATAAGAAAAATAAAGCTAATAATATGTAATAAAAATATGCTTCCATAAAGGAAAAAAATAGCTTGTAAAATGGAGTTTTCATTGTACTTGTCTTTTTACATATAAAATTCAAGTTACCTTTTAAAAATTAAAAAATATCTTAATTTGCATGATTATGAAGAATTGTGATATATACAATGGTCACATTTCGAGAATACACTTAATTAGTTTTTTTTTAAATGGAACTAGTTAATTAACTAGTTAGATTAACAGAACTAGTTAATTGGCTGTGTTTTTTAAAACATTAATGTAATAAAAATGCAATTGGTTAATGATATTGTTTTAACTCATTGCACTATAAGTTATTCTAGTAATTTATGATTAGTTTTTATATTTTATTAAACTTTGAAGGTCATAAATAAGAGATATGCACAATACACTAAATGTATTGTTCATTACATTAGCAACTAACATTAGGATGACAGTTAAAGATAAAGTTATTAATCATTTAAGAAATTCTGTTTACAATGTAAGTTAAGGTAGCATGGATTATTTTTATTGGTGAAATGGGGCATTAACTTTTTCTTTTTTTGAAAGCCACAAAAGTAATTGTTCCTTTTCTCACATAGATTTGAACTATCATGTCTAAATTAGTAATTATTTATAATTTAATTTTAAAGGAAAAGAACTGGAGAAATAGACGCTCTCAGAAACTGGAGAAAATGGAACTGCTCAATCTTCAGTCTAGTCTAAATAGTGAAATTCAAGCTAAACAGTCAATAGCTGATGAATTAAGTAAAGTACGAGCAGAACTAGTCTCTGTACAAAAGTAAGTACAAAATACTTTTTTTTTCTATCTTTAACTTAATATTGCAAAATTCTTCGATTTATGCAGTTTCATTATATTAAAAAATTTTTAAAAAAATAAAACTACATTTTTATATTTATTAAAAAAATTAAATTTTAAAGTTACAAATAATAATTTTCTGTCAGTTCTTTTATGTGGTTTTTAATTTAAAAAAATGAATGTGTAATATAAATTTTAAAAAAATAAAGAAAATACTTGTAACTTTTAAGAATATTTTATTATGATTATAAATATGTAGTTTAAGTTATTTTCTTTAAAATTAAATATGTTGCTTATTAAAATTGAATACTTAATTTCACTTTTAAAAAAATAATTTTCAATCAGAACTTTTAAGAGGTTTTTATAGTTTAACAGCTGATATAAAGTTTTTTGATAAATTTTTATGAGTAAACTATGCTGTTTATAAGAAAATATTTTCGTTTGATGTTGATCAATGAAGATTATTTGGACATTTCGAACAAAAAATAAGAAAAAAGTATGGTATTTTCATGTCAAATCGCCAACAAAACATTTCTTTCTAAAACTTTCACATAGTTCTGCTGTAGGAAGACCTCCTAAGCCTTGATTTTTTACGCCATTATAACCATGGATGTTTCAAGTATTCAATTTTTGAGAAGAACGAAACTAAAATTCACAGTAACATTAGTTCTCACAATTTTACATATGAAAAAATGTTGTTTCATTTTCATTTGAGAAGTGTCTGTAAAATGATTAATTTTTAAAGTTTCTCAATTTTTTTAAAAAAAAATTAAGCTTATTTTATATTAATGATAACTATATTTTTTTTTATTTGCTGAAATATTAGAGGCGACTTTCTAAACTTTCTAGTTATTGAGAAGGACACACATATATATCCACAGTTCTTCATGCCTTTATGCTCATTTCGTACCTTTATTTCTTCATGCTCATTTCAACTACATAATAATTCTTTATTTTCAGAGAATTGAAAGAAACAAAGCAAAGAGTAGAAAATTTAAAGAACGAAGCCTCCAAGAAAGACCATCTCATACAGGATTTGCAGCAAAAGCTCGATTCCTCTGGAGATAATTGTATGCCCATCATGTTCTATTTGATTATGATTCTGTATGATTATAAATGTTTTTTTTATTCCAAATCTCTATGATTATAAATGTTCTCTTTATGATTCTCTATAATTATAAATGTTCTCTTTATGTTCTTCTTTATGTCTTCTAAATGTTCTCTATGATTATGATTTTCTCCTTGGTTATGATTATTTATGATTTTAATTCGATATTATTGTAAATGTTATCTTTGATTATTGTCATTATTATTACAAATATATTTTCGTTGTTATGATTCACAATAGTTATAAATATCGTGTTCTCTTTAATTATGATTCTTTATGATTATACACAAATAATTAAATATAGAAAAGTCATAGGTATCATTAACTTAGTATTTTTAAGTCTTTTCTATCTCAAGCAACTCAATCAATTAAGATTCACTATGGATGATTGCAATTCTATTTAAAATTAACCTGATTAATTCACCTCTTTGTGTGCTCTGTAACATTTCGTCTATGACTGGGGAGCATCTATTTGATTGTCCCTCTCTTCTTGACATTCGTTCCTGTGACGACTTACACGCCCTCTCACCTTCTGGAGCTACTTCACTGTTGTATTGAACGGCAAGACGCCTTATGTCTGAGAAGACGATGGCGGGCGTAACTGAAAAGAAAAAAAAACAATGATAATGACTTATTTATTAATTATTTTTATTAAAAATTGTTCAAATTCTCCAAATTAAAATATATAGCAGTCTTAATCAGTATAATAAATTTCTTATTTAAATATTTTTATGGAATATTTATTGCCAAAAGGACATTGAATTTCAAATCCTCTTACAGATCAATTCTTGAAAAATACACCTCGTCACCTTGTCAGAAGTGAAAGCGGTGACTCAGCTGGAGCTGGTGATGAAGCCGATGTGGAAGATAATCAACCTCCATCTGTAACTAGTAGTAAATCAAATGCTTCAGATAATAGTGGAGTAAGCATTTTATTTCATTATCTTTGAGAATATGTTTTGTGCTAGATAATTTATTTGTAACTTGAGTCAAATCAAATGTGTAAGTGTAAGCAAACATGTATATATTAACTAAAATCAATAGTGCTAATTGTTTTATAGCTTTAATTTCAAATATTATTTTGCCTATGTTATACTCAACAATGTATAAATTTACAGGAAATGGTTTCTGCACCTGTGTCTCCCATAATTGATACTAGGCCGGCTCATTTACCTCCTAAGGTTAATATAGAATATTTCTTCAAAATTATAAATTATTTTTTAAAAAATAATTTTTTTTTATCATTATTTAATGATAGTATGCGAACTAAAAAAAGTAATTTATTTACAGCCAAATAAAGCACATCAATTTTTAGTGAGAACATTTGTTGCCCCTCTGAAGTGTAACCACTGCACATCTCTAATGGTTGGTCTTATAAGACAAGGTGCTGTTTGTGAGGGTAAGTCTTAATTTTAAAATTTTTAATTAGTAACTTTTGATCTGATGATTGGATTTTCATGAGCGAGGGACTTAAACTTTGGATATGATTCTTAATTAGTAGCATAAATTAAAAACATTTTTATTAGTAACTTTTGATCTGATAATTGGATTTTTAAGTTAGAGGACTCACTTTAGATATGATATTTAATGAGTAGCATAATTTAAGGCCTTTTTTATCAGCAACTTTTAATCTAATGATTGGATTTTTAGGTCTTAAATTTTTTTCCATTGTAGTTTTTCATTTATGGATGATAATTTTTCAATCATTTGATCTAATAATTGGATATTCAAGTTAGAGCAACTGGCTTTGGATATGATAGTTAATTACCGTTTTAATTAAAAAAATTTTTGATCTCATGATTGAACTTTCAAGCACCAATTTAAAAACTTCACTGTGTGAAGGACTAGCTCGATATAATATTTTATCGTCCACAAATTCAGAAACACAAATTTTACTTTTTTAAAATATTTTATAATTTTTTTTATTGCTTCAGATTTAGAAACCTCAAAAATACATGAAGTAGTCATAATCAGAAAAATGTGCCTTTAGTACTTCGTTAGAACTTTTCATGTTGCATTAATTTTTTATGCCATTCCCTAAATCTATGGAACCAATTGCAAGAAATTGTAAGTTTTCATAGAGATTTATGAAATTGTGTACCAGAATGTAGTTTCTTATAATAAAATTATTTTTAATAATTATTAATAATGAGAAAATTTTATATAGTGATAAATTATATAATTTATATGCCTTTACTTTAAAACCCTTTTAACAAAACAATGATAAGAAGCCAACTGAAAAATCACCTTGTATCAAAATTTTAATTTAAATATTTTTTTCTTGTGTTTTCAAGTTATTTAAATTGTATTGTATTTTATTACCTAGTGTGTGGGTTTGCATGTCATGTAGTATGTCAAGAAAAAGTACCTTTGATGTGTCCTGTTCCTCCTGACCAAAGTAAGTTTATGACACAGTTTTTTCAATATTTTTGATCCCTTCTCTTTTTCTACAATGTGTCACTCTTCATCCTCTCCTCCCCCTTGTCACATGTCACACTATATTATGTATCGTATATCCAGGCATATAAGTCTACTTTTCAAACCCCCAAAATTTTCTAAAAATCAGGGGGTCGACTTATACACTGGTAGTAAAGTTGTAGGACATTTGTTGATTGGGAAATATGGACACATTATAAGCATTCGAGAAAGACACGGTTAACTTTGTATCCATTTATCCCTTTCAAAAACTATTTTTTAAATGTTAAATACAATTTATTTTGCATTTTCTTCTTGTCATATTTTCTTTACATATAAAGGTGTTTTTTTAAAAGTGATACTTAAAATTACATTCAGAAAAAAAAATTAGCTACATTCATTTATTCAAAAGTATTTCAATTGCAACACAATGATAACTTTTAAAACATACCATAAAGCTACAAGTTTAAACATACCAAAACATCATCCGTGTTGGATTTAGTAACGTTAGCAGATTTCATTCTGTCATACAGATCTTAGTGTGCAATGGATTCTACTTCATCCTCATCTGCTGAGTTCTACAAATTGTCTTCCCCATCCAAAGAATTCGAAATTCCATACTTTTTAAAAAAGAATATTACTAGAAATTTGCTATCTCATATTCAAAAATAAGGGCTTGACTTATGCAACGGGATATACATTAAATGGAGTATATAATATAAACATATACTAGCACCATATTAGTAAGCACCACATTACAAATCATACTTCAAATTTAATTTTTAAACATTATGTGTTTTAAGAACATCTGTGAGCATATCAGTAATAATAATTACTGTATGTAGTTTTAACAATAATGATTATTATATATAGTTATAACATTAATAACGTTGCTTAATAAGATCATTTGAGAGAAATTGCTTAATAAGATCATTTTATAAGAAATAATATTAAAGTTTAAGACAAAAATCATAATTAATATACTATCAGAATAAAATATTTAAATAAAAGAGCAATCTGAAAACAGTAATATTTTGGAATTTTAATACATTTTGCTTTAGATCTTATCTTTATTTTATGAACACAGAACACTCCTCTAAGCATAAAATGTAGCATCATTTGTGGATGGCCCATTTGTCTAATATATGACTATATTTGTCTATTTTTCTATATATCTGCCCATTTGTCTGTATTTATGACCTTCTAATTTTAAAATCTAAATCTAAACTTGTGTATTATTTTCCAGCAAAGAGACCAGTTGGCATTGATCCCACTCGTGGAATAGGTACAGCATATGAAGGATATGTGAAGGTATAGTTTTCCTTTAATGTATGCTTTATGGTAAGATTTTCAGAGTGTTCTGTAATTCCCAACTTCAATATATATATATTTTAGAATCCTTGTCAAAAATGAAGTCAGAAAAGTATGTATAAAATGGATCGCCAATTAGTATTTGAGGGAAGGCAAAATAATAAAATTTTTTCAAAATCTAATACAGTAAAATGCTGATTATCTGAATGCCAAACTGTCCAATTATCGGAATTGGTCAAGGACCATGTTTTTTTCCCACCATTTCCAATATAAATAAATAAGTTTTTTTTTTTAATGAAAATACTTTTTAATATTTTCAGAACATAAAAGGATTAAGTCATATATAATTATAATAAGATAATTTTCATAAAAGGATTAAAATAATGGCTTCTTTTGTTCCTTGTGACCTTGAAAAGAATTTCACGTTCATTTTCGAATTTCAGTGTGAATAGCAACTAACAATTAGTTTCTAGTAAGGGAACAGATTTATTTATTTATTTTTTAAAAAAAAAAAAAGAAATAGAAAGAGGAGGTTAAACATGTTGTGAAAATCCTCCTGTCTGTTTTGAAACACATTTTGTTAGTTTATTTTGTAAAAAATAAAATGTTAAAAAGTTGCATATTTTTAACATACATTTTTAGTATACAATAGTAGACACAAAATGAAAAGAAAAATATCTAAATAGCATTCTCATAGCTGTTTTTGAGAAAGTTGTCTAGTTATCTGTTTTTTTCCTTCGTAATCTGGATTGCCTATGGTCCTGATTAGTCCAGATGATTGGTGCGCTATTTTACCATCGCAGTTGATGAAAGTGGGTTTGACCAGTTTGATTGCTAGATGAAACTTAAAGGTGTTCCTAATGATTGGCTTTCTCTGTTACCAAATAGGTTTAGATTGTTTTAATCACGCTTTTCTCAGTAGTGATAAATCAGATTACGATAACTCTAGGACCTTTCCATGGTCAAATGTTATTTCAATTTTTAAATATACATACTTTTTTCATTTTAGACAATGATTCAAAAAACATAAAATGGAGAATGGTGATAACAGAACATCTTGTATATTTGAGTATAAAACAAAAATTATCTACACTTATTCTTAAATATTAATTAAACAAAGATATTGTTCAATAATGATTGAGATATACATAATTTAAGAGCTTAGCGAACTTATCTTATGGAATTACAGCAACATAAAGATAGATACATAGATAATATACAGTGCATTAGATGCAACAATCAATAATGAGGCAGAGCACATTAAATTAAAACTATGTTAATTAGAAAAATGCTGACAGACTTGAAATTCAGTAACTGGTGTGGCAAAAAAATAATATTTACATACTTTTCTCATGCTAATATTTGTCATGCAAGGTATAATACAAGAATTGTAACTGAGCTGTTGACAGTCCATTCTTTCTGTTTCTAAGAGAGACATTTGACGGAGAGAACATTTACAAAGGGCTGCTCTTTGTCAATATCTTAGAACTAGAATTAATAACCAGCAGTATTAGAAGTGCAGAAACATTAACAAAATTTATAAAGACATTCACATAAAGTATGCAGGTAAACTTTCATGCTATGTCACACATCACCCAACCTAGCCCCATTTTTTAGGGCTCTATCTTTTAACAGCCACATAATTTTGATCTTGGTCAGATGAGATGTTCAGCACCTGAGCTGGTACCCTTCTCTCCAAACTTCTAGACCACAACCAGCAGAAGGACTTTCAGCCATGACGGATTTAGTGTGCAGTTACACACCAGTTATTTAGTCAGCTGCTAGGATCAAACTCGCAACCCCCGGCTCTCCACCATTGGGGTGTTAAAGCTAAACCACATACGGCCAAAGCAATAAGTCAGACAGAAATTCAAAAGATAATCCTGAACCACCCACAATACAGTCCAGATCTGTTTCCCTGTAACTTCAACCATCTTTCGTGAGCTCAAAAAAGCATTGTAAGGACAATGGTTTTAAATCGACAGTAAAGTCAACTACTCTATACAGCAGCTAATTGATTTGATAATTCTTGTCAGAATGGGACAAGGATTATACGTAATAAGTGGTGTCAGAAGAAATTATCCATTTCATGTAAAAAAGGTTACAGTGCTTATATCATTACTGTTAAATATGAAGTGTTAACGGAATTTTTTCTGTGGCAGGTGCACAAAATTTTAGATTTACCTACATTATTTATGCTAATATATTATAAAACGTTTTAACTAATCTTATAGGTGCCCAAACCAGGTGGTGTGAAGAAGGGATGGATGAGGCAGTTTGTTGTTGTCTGTGATTTTAAACTTTTCCTTTACGATTTAGCCCAGGACAAAAGTGCCCAGCCATATGTGTGTGTCTCTCAAGTCTTAGATATGAGGTAGATAATTCTTTATTTTTTTTATAGATATTATTCAAACTATTCATAATTTTTATATTAAATTATATATATATATATATATTAAGTGTTTTTATATAAATTTAATTAAACTGCTGTAGTAATAGTGCTTTTTTAGTATAGTTGTAAGTGCTCTGAGAGAGCACTGAAAAGTAACTGACTGTGAAATTTATGGATTGTAATTTTTAAAGAACCTGTGCGCATGTACTAATTATCACAACCGTCACTAGACTTAGAGAGATATCTTCAATGCTCTATATCTTCTTCCATATTATTTCGAAATGTATATCATTCTTTTTTTAAAATAAACGACTTTAAGCATTTTTAATTTTATTTCTTTGAATGTGTTATCCTTTTATTTTTATGTACCTACTACACTAGTAGCCCTTAGAAGTGATGTATCTAAAGATATTTAAATAAGTCTTTTTTTCCCTAATACTATAATTTTGATTTATAAAAAGTTTTTCACACAGAGCCCTTAGATATGTAGAGACTATAGTTTCTTTTTTACTTCATTACTATGATAAAATAAAAAACAAGGTTTATAAGTATAAATACTTTAAATAGTTCTTTGAGAAATTATTTATTGTTTTACAAATTAGATATCCATGCAACTCCTATCTAGGCAAACTCCTCACTTACGATGGCTTTGTAATTATATGTACCTATATTTGGAAATTACAAAAAATCTGTATTTTATTTATCTTTATTTTCCCTTGCGTATACTACTATACATAGTAGATTGTAAACAATCTTTATAACGTTTGAAAAAAATGATCCTGACTAAAATATCTGAACTTCATTTTAGATTAAAATTTTTAGGCATTTAAGTATCTATGCATTTCATACAATGTGTTTGAATTATATCTTGATAAACATGTATTAAGATTACATCATAATAATTTTACCTATAAATGAGTCATATTTTTGAAAATAAAATATCTTGTAAAATTTTGTGGTGAAAAAGATTAAAAAAAATAGTAGCATGTCCTATCACTAAAAAAGGGAGATTACATAAAATTACTACAAATACTAAAATATTCAAGATTTTTTTTATTTTAGAGAGTTTATTTAATGAATCGATAGGTTCATATTTAACCTTTTACTTAAATGCAAATATTCATATAGATTAAACACCTACATATCCTTAATATAAATTATTGTCCTGCATACTTTTAATTTTGAAATAAATATTTTATTTTTTAGAGATGAGGATTTTTCGGTTAATTCAGTATTAGAGTCAGATGTCATTCATGCCAACAGGAAGGATATACCTTGTATATTTAGGGTAAATATCATATTTGTATTTATTTTTAAAAAAGGTGAATCGTACTTTTCTTTGGTTAAGAGCATTGTTTCTGATTATTTAAGTTGCAGGCAAACAGTGGATAGAGATCTACTGATAAATTAGGAAACCAAAAAATTTATTCTATGTCTACTAAGTTTGTCGACAGATGGCGCAACTGACCGAAAAACTGTAAAACAATGTTTTCTGCTGCATGTCAGATGATATGAACTGGAATATTTACATGGGCTTCTGTTAATTTTGTCTGCTAACTGCAAGTGACAGTCATTTTGAAAACATGGATTTATAATTTCTTCCAATTTGCAGTGCCATTGGATGATTCTTGTCAAGAACAAATTACCTAAATTTCTAAGCAGAATATTTCCATGTTTCTCAAACCTTTTGATATGGCAATAAGCAGGCTAAATTTTGTTATTTTTGTCTATTTGTTTTACTTTATTTTATAACTGTTGAACATACAACCCAATTCTGAGTTTACAACTATCAATGTTCAACTCTGCATCATTTTTGAAACTAACACAGAAATATAATTGATAAATTGATATTGGCATATTATAATAATCATGACATTAATCGACATTATTTGTTTCATGCCCTTTTTAAAAATGTCTATGAAAGGTAGTCAATAGGGAACACCCTGTATATTTTCCTAATTTCTGTATATAAAATAAATTCGTGTTTCAACATTTTAGATTACAACTTCAATGATGGATCCTCCGGGCATGAAGAATCAAACTCTAATGCTAGTCGATCGAGAAAGTGAAAAAAACAAATGGGTAGATGCACTTACTGAGCTTCATCGTATTCTTCGTAGAAACAAATTGCCATCTCGAACTGTAAGTACAGACTGTAGTTTCATTATAAAACATTTTACATTTTCACTGAATCGACAATTTTTTTAAAAATAATTACCTATCGTTTTGATATGAAAGGTGAGTGATTTATTTATAATTTCAGGTATTTCAAGCCAAAGAAATTTTAGATAATACTATTTCAGTTGTAAAAAATGCCTTATCTGCTGCCATAATTGGTAAGGAACTACTTCTTAAAATTTTCTGAATTAATTTTATCCAATTCATAAAATGTCATATCTACTACTAATTATTATTATGAAGAATAAATTGTCTTATTATAAAGGATGTGACTTCAAACAATATATTTAAAATATACATCATATACCAAGCTCAATACATATTTTTAGACATCGTGTTAAAAAATAAATATATATATTTCTACAGTGCCTAAAAAAAAACATTTGATCTAATGATCGGATTTTCATATACTAGGACTCAATCTTAATGGTTCAAAGGGGTGGACCACAAATAAGTTGAGTAATTAGTCTAGACAATATTTTAAATTATGAAATGAGGCACAAAAATGTACTTTCTTTAGATAAACATGCCTTCCCCCCCCCCCGGCGGATTCGGATTTCTGACTCTTAAAATAATGAAGGTGGCCGCACGCTGGGAAATATGGTCCCAATAGATTGGTCAGGAGAGTGATCCAAAGTTTGGACTCCTTAATGTTAATTTTTCGTTTTGCATATTTCCCCATATCTCCAGATTTCTTTAAGGGAATTGAAAAATTTTTGAAGACAATTATAAAATTAATTTATTTGAAGGCAATTCTACTCAAAAAATATTTTTTTATAATTATGCATTATTTTTTACTATTTTATTTCATAATGGTAAAAAGAAATTTGAATTGTAAGGTATACAAATTTCTACTTAATTTATAAAAGAATGTAATTTTACCTGGCAATAAACAAAACTTGAATCAAACCAACCGAATAGTTTTGGGAAATTGAATTTTAAATATACTACTTCTTTAACTAGTATATTTTTTGTGTTCTGTGTACATTAGTGCTTACAAATTAATATTTCATTAATTGAATAAATAAATAGAGTTTTCGAAATCAGAAAAAAAAATTTTTTTGAGGTCAATCACAGTAACCAAGGTAATAAAAACTATTAGATTGCCATATGAATCCAAATTGCATTTCTAGTCACCATTTTTACCACTTTTTAAACAGAATTTACAGTTGCATATGTGAAAGGTAATGTATCTCAATACTTTGAGGTATCACCATAAACATGATAGGTGTATATTTATGGCTTTTAACCCCCCCCCCCTAAATTATTCTATTCTATTATAAAATGATTAGCATTGTGTAAAGCATATTTCGGAGTCTTTAACGTTTCTCTACTTTACAGTATTTGTGCCTTTTAGAAACTTATTGTTGCTATTAGTACTAAATTGTGTATACGTATTTCATAAAATTTTTTATTGAATATTTCTATTTAAATCTATTATTAGATCGTGAGAGAATAGTATTAGGAACAGAAGAGGGTCTTTATTGTGTCGATTTAGATCGAGAAGGTATGGTTTTAAGTGTTATAAATCTTAATAATTTTAATTTAGATAAAAATTCAATTCATAATTTTTTTTCCAGAAATTGTAGCTTTTGTTCAGTTTAAAAAATAATTTTTAATATTAACACTTATTAAAACAATATGCTATTTTATTAAAAAAAATATATATTACTATATTAAACTTGTAACTTATATTGCTTTTTGTAAAATTTTATTTATTGTATTAATCATAAACTATGAACACATATGGAAACAAAAAAAAAATCCCAAGTATTTTAATTAATAGTTGTAATCAAATGTTTTTATTATTATACGTAGTTACATAAAATTAGCATTGTACACATTTATTTATGCAAGATTCACTAAATACATTAATTTTTATTGGTTTAGAAATTGCTAGGATAGGAGAAGGAAAAAAGATATCACAAATTGAGTATGTACCTGAGGAACAACTTTTAATTGCTGTATCAGGTAAGTTATCTTTAGTACTGAATATTAAATATATTAGAATAAAAGCAATCCAATTAGACAAAGGAAAAATAATTACACTGTATAACATTTAAGGTCCTTTTAAACAACAAACTTAGAAAATTTCTTTATAATATATTTATATTTATAATATATTTACATTACAAGGATAAGTTTTAAAGATTACGTTTTTCGGATATAAAATAGAAAACTATGTAAAAAGCATATGAAAAATCAAATCTGGTTTCATTACTACATAAAGATATCATCTTATATAGCATCTGATTAGCAAACATAAGGATATCACAAATATCTTGATGTTTGCTAACTTACTGCTCTATTAAATATGGTGCATTGCATTTTTAAAAAGTGCTGCATATTCCTTTTTTGAAGATAAATTTTTTTTCTTCTATACCATGTTGATTTTCACCACAAATTATGCAGAAGTATGCATATTGTTCTATTCAAAAGTTTTTACAATTCATTAAACTACTGTCCATTTCGGCGTACCATCGATCTGTAACGTATGCATAAGCCAATAATTTTAAGTTTGATGAAATATTTGCGAGTTCGCATGTGCATCTACAGAGATGGGTTCCTTGATATTCTAGCACTCTCATATGCAACTCTGCTGCATTTTGCAAGATATTCTCAATTACAAACTTCATTTTCCACCCTCTGAAATGGAACCGAAAAATCTTTCGATTTTTTTATAGTGGCTAGTATAATAAAAAAAAAAGTTCTTTGTCAGGAACTAGTTATTTTATCATGTATAGTCTTTGAAAATTATTTTACATTTTGTTCATTAATGTATATAAGGCTTAAAATTTATTTTTTAGTACTGTAATTTCGCGGAGAAACGCCCCCCCTGGTATACACCCCACGCCCTTAAAAATTGGCCCCCCCAAAAAAAAAATTTCGCCGCACACGCCGCGCCGTACCGGATTATACTATACCAAAGCAGGTATTGACTTAAAACATGTTCTATATACGCATATATATATAACTTAAATAGTTAAATAAGAAACCAATAAAAGGATATTAAATACACAAAAAAAATTAAGCAATCCTACTAAAATGGATTTCAATAACTTTCTAAGTAAATATTAAGCATTTTCTAATTTTAATTTGAAGTAACCATTAAAATATGAATTAAATAATCAATGTAACAATAAGCATTAAAATTTTTAAAAATAAAACGATCTTACTTTTAAATCAGCATTAAACGATAAGTCCAAACAAATTTTGTGCAAAGCAAAACTAAAATTTATTCTTATATCACATGTAATCATGTATCTAGATATCAAATATAATCACATCCAGCAGTTAAAAACCTTCAAAATCTAAGCTCTCAGTATCGGAGCAAAATAAGTTTATAAGTTCAATGTTTATTTCCGGGTCATCCCCGTCACTAGCACTTTCATCACTTTCGGTTTCATTGCCCCTGGATAAAAGTTTGGCTTTCTTGAAACCGTTTATTACGGTTTCTTTTTTCACAGCTTTCCATGCTTGTGACACCCATGCGGCGACCTCATCATAACTTGCCCGCCGCATGTGTCCAGATTTAGTAAAGGAGTGGATGCCGCGCTCCATCCAGTTTTCCCACAGCCGCCTAACTTTTTGTTTAAAAACCCCATTCACAGTGAGGTCCAGAGGTTGCAGCACCTATGTTAGGCCGCTGGGGATAACAGCAAGTTCCCAGGACAATTGTTTCTTGCACATATCTTTGATGGAGTCCATTTTATGGGAGCGCAGCGAGTCGAGGATTAATAATCCGCATGGCTGGAAAAAAGCACCTTTCCTCCTCCAATAAACCAAATCCAGCCACTGTAGCATCATATCCTCGCACATCCACCCCTTTTTGTTGGCTCTAATTATAACATCTTGAGGAAAATTACCTTTCGGTATTGTTTTCCTCTTGAAGATCAGCAACGGGGGAAGCTTCTCCCCCGTTGCGGAACACCCAAGAACACAGGTGAAGGCCATTTTTTCGTGGCCGGTAGTCACTATGGCCACGGACTTGGTTCCCGTTTCTCCGACAGTCCTGTTTGGAGGGCAGTCAAATGAAAGCGGAACCTCATCCATGTTAATCATTTGTCCGTGATTAAGTCCACGTTCCTCCATCTTTTTTGACACAAAAGTTAAAAAGGAAGCCTTTTTTTCAACCCAATCAGTAGTGAATCGTTGCCCTACTGTAGTTTTTTGCCTAACTGACAAGTTCTTCCTCTTCATGAATCGGAAGCACCAATTCGGGCCTCCTTTAAAATCTTGAATTCCCATCTGGGAAGCAATTAATTTTGCTTGCATCCAAATTCGAACAGTAGAGAGGGACAACCCTTTGGCCCTCTGCTCCTTTACCCATGCCGCCAGGTTATCCTCCAGCACTGGCCATCCAACAGTGCCATTGCGCCGAGCACGCTTAGTTTTGGGTAGAGTAGCCAAGACACCCTTTTCAGACTTCCACCTTCGGATGCACCGTTCATCTACATCAAATTCTCGAGCAGCAGCCCGATTTCCAATTTCTTCAGCTCTTTTAATAGCTGAAAGCTTAAATGCAGCCGTATAACTTTTCCTCTTAATGGGAGGCATTTGAAATCTAACTTAAAAACAAGTTATGTTGAAATTTAAATAAAACAAAATAACAAAAAAATTAACGGGACAAAAATATTAACGAAAAAAATATTAACAAAACAAAAATATTAACAAAACAAAAACGCAACAGAAGATCAGAATTGAAGATTAAACGATAAAAAAAATAAGCTAAGGAAGAAGATAATCGAACTCTAAAGGCAGAAATGCGAGCAATGAAAAAAAGTCCAAGAAAAAGCGCTCCCCTCCCAAACATTTAAAACACGTTTCTATACTCCCCTCCCCCTACTTTCTCTTCTCAAATGAGACTTCAGAAAGCAGCTCTTTTTTTTTTAATGACTCCGCCTAGGAGGGTGTAAAATTCGCCCACATTGCTTCTTCCTCTCTTCACTGACCTTGAGTTGAAAGTTAGAAATTCTTCTTGAATTGTAAGAATATTCAAGGCCATCTCAAGCTCATTGGCACCATTCATTCATCAAACATTTATGTGTTTTTAACAAACAGCTGAAAAAAAGGGGAGTGGATAGTTACTGATGAAACCATGACAAGTGGAAGAGACATATTTCCTGGAAAAAAACGGGGAGGGGAGCGTTTGTTTCACAGTGAATGTCATCAATCGCACCACCCTGATTTTCTTTATTCATTCCTTTCTGATTTATGCTTCTCCACTCCACGCCCGTCCCCTGCACTCAATTGCTGTTCTTGAGGCAGAAGGGAAAGAAAAACTTTTGTTCTCTTGTAGATAGCGGTTTCCAGAAAGTGATTCTAAGAAGCATGGGGAGGAGGAAATTCCAGGTGCGTTGACCATTCTTTGGAGTAACATTAAAGATGAAAAAATAAATAAAAAGCATAAGTAACAGGTGGAAAAAATGATGATGAAATTTCCAGTGTGGCTTCTAAAAGGCAAAATTTTCTAAAATAATGCTATGTAAAAAAAAAAATTAATGCTATATAGGCCCCCCCGTTAGATACGCCTTTTTATTAAATTTGCAAGTTTTAAATCAGTAACGCCGCGGCCTGTCTCCGCGAAATTACGGTATTTATTTTGAAAAAGAAATGAAAAGGTGCTTATTTTTTGTTGAAAGATTTGGCTACGCACCCTGTTTAATCAAAAACGAGTTTCACAGAGCTTTTTAAATGGTCTTAAATAGTTATTAAACTGGTTCAAAATGTTAGGTAAGCATAGACAAAATTTAGTTAGGGTTGTAAGTAGTATTTTGATAACTATTTTAAATCACATCTTTATTGTGTTATAAATGAGTGCTTAATCCCATCTCTATTGAAGCATGTTCCTATAAATCTTAAGTCAACAATAATTGTAAAAGAAATTAGATTCTATGCTAAATTGCCACAATGTATACTTAAAGAACAGTTTTGAATTTGATGATTAATATAATTGTTTACTTGTGAAAATAAAATATTAATAAATTTAGGTAAGCAAAGACATATACGGCTGATACCTGTTGGTGCTTTGGATGGCCACGATGTAGACTGGATAAAAGTAGTAGATACCAAGGGTTGCCTTACTTTCGATACTGCCTGTAACTCTCAGGGGTCTTCTTCCAACTATGTTTTTTGTATTGCTCTAAAGAGACAGGTAACATTTCAGTTTTTTCAGATTATTTATATCTTTTCTACTAGTATTCAAGTTACATAGTCACTGTTTCTTATATTGATTAAATTTTTTTTCATTAAAAACTGAATTTTACTACATTAAAAATTTTACATAGAATTTAGTTAAAAAATGTGTAAAAGTATCATTTTAAAAGCACTAAAATTTGTGAATTTTAACATGTTATGACACTTATAATCATACAATGCAATTTTAGGCAGAAAATTCTTTAAATAATTTAGTTTTAATAGAAAAATATATTTTACGAGCAGCTTCCTAATATTCCAATACATTTTTAAACTTATTTTCACAAATTCACCAGTAAATAACTTAACTTGTTCATCAAATAGAATTATCTTACTTTATGATTTTGATTGCCTGCATAAATGTGACATGAATTGCTTGTTTATTTTTCTTTTTAGGTAGTACTGTATAATATTAACCGAACAAAAACTCGCCACCAAAGACGCCGTGAAATTTGTTTGCCAACTTCTGCTCAGTGCCTCAATGTGATGGGGGATAGGTTGTGTGTTGGATTTCCCTCAGCATTCTACATTTATTCTCTTTGGGAAGAAACACCTCCATTCTGTAAGTAGAATTAGTTAATTACTTCTTAAAATCATTACAGTGGAACCACTGCAATCTGACAAGGGATATGCTAAAAAAAAATCACAATTTTTGAATAATTGTTAGGACATTTTTAAGTCATTTTTTAAGATGTATAAACATGAAACTCTACATGAAACTACTCAAATTATTTAAAGACTATAATAAAGTTTTTTTACCCATTGGCAAAATGGGTCTTGGTTCGAATTTCATGGCATCCTCACTTTTTAACTACAATAATCAAGAGTAATAGTAAACAGCCTGCATGCGTTGCTATAGCGACCGCTGCTGTTTGATAATTTTTTTAGAATTCTTTTTTTTAGTTTTAATTTTGTTATGCATTAAGTTAGTGAGTTTATTTTTGAGATATGGGACCAAAGAGATCCCATAAATACTTCTTGAGTTGTGAATAAAAGAGAATTTCATAATTTGAACGATGTTTTTGTTTTTATTGTTTTAATTCAGAATCAGAAATTCTAACCTACAGTTCAAACTGGATCATTTTCAATACTAATTCAGGTGAATATCATGAAAAAAGAGGGTCCAAACTGATTGACACGGTCCCAAAAGTTAGAGTTGAAGCAAGAAAAAGAAACGATGCCAATTCTTAAACTTACGGAGCTAAAAAAGCCAAAGAACCGAGGCGGGAATACTTTGAGCATTACACACAAACGGAATAACTGAAGCCTGTCCCTCACAAAAGTACCAAAGTGGTTGAGAGAATTGAATCTTAACCAAGAGCGAATGATGACTCTCCGAACCGCAGCTTACATTCTCCTTTGATGCTTCATTCTTTTTTGATGCAGCTTACAATCTCCATCAAAGACCATTGTACCAATCTAAAAATGTTAATACTGGTCTCGATTGGCTGTTCAATGTCTATTCAGTCTTCAAAAGAATTTACACAGAATGTGTCTGAGCTGCATTTAAATATGTCTGCTAAATTGTGTACCAAGCAGTTCAGGATTAACAGTTATAGATATCCAACATGAAAACACTATAAAGTTTTCTTTCCAAAAAAAATTAGACAACCATTTTGCCGATGGGTAACCTGTGATCGCTTATTTTTTCATGTGTTCCAAGCTTTGGAATTATCATCACAACAGTGATTGGATTGAATTGAATGCAGGGTTTAATAACACAAGATCCTAAAAAAAAAAAAAAAAACATCAATCTGTTATCATCATCAGTAATAATAATGAATGTGTGTTGGGTAGCTAGCTTTTTAATGCTTGCCAGGAGTAGTATCTGATAACTTCAGTTTCTTATTATTGGGTGTTGAATAATCAAGGTTTTTCTGTATTTGAATGAAAGCGAATTTTCAAATTATAAGTATAGCTAAAAATATATAACATTTTGTATAGTTCGTTCACCAGGAGTTGGGACTTGGCTCCACCTCCTTGAACGCATTGTTCATTTCAGCGCAGGAGTAAGAGGAGAAACGTCTCCACGCTTGAAAATGAGACAACCCTTAGTGCGCGCCAAACACAAACAGTGAATTCTTTTTCAGTCACTTACTTCTCTTTATCATCTGCTATTATACCTTTCGTTACTCTAGCTAATTAAATATATTTTAAATTTAAAAACCACTGTTTTCCTATCAAACTGTCGCAAAAAGGGCAAACTATTCACGCGAAAGAGAGAAATATCAAATTTATGAAATATTTAATATTAAAAAAATGCACATAAAGATTGCAAAATGAATATAGTTGTCATATGATCGCCAAATATCAACCTTGTTCAGGATTGTTCACATCCGTCTCACCAAAATAGTATCTTCGGATACCATGTGATGAAGGCTAATTGCCAAGTGCCAACTCCTGGTGAACGAACCATAATTGATAAATTTGGTTGCTATTTGGGTGATAAATCTTAATAAATAATAATGTTTATATTTGCTATTTTTAATCAATGACTTTCAGGTTGTTTCATGAATAATAATTATTTAAAGGGCTGTTTTCATTAAACTACTTTCAGGTTTAGTGAATACTGAAACTGCAGCCCTGTCCTATCTTTGCCATAGTCCCATGGATGCTCTAATTGCTGTTAATCTTCCAAACAACGAATTTCTTCTAGTTTTTAGTTGTAAGTAATTTAAATTATAACTATTATTTTTGAGGTTTAATAAATCCAATTTCAGTCAATATTTTTTTTAGGAAATAAGCTTTCGTTTAAAATTATATATTTTTTTAAAATTTAGATTTAGGCATATTTGTGGATGGTCAGGGTAGGAAGACAAGAGACAAAGAACTTATGTTCCCTGCCTTACCTACAGGAATTAGTGAGTATTGTCTATTTCCCAAATCATATTATCAGAAATATTTGGAAAAATTTGATTTAATCTAGGAAAAGATGATCCCAAAATAACAGTAGATGTTACTAGTTTTGTTATACTATAGTTTTGTTTTTTAGATTACATCATCAAACATCATTTAATATATTTGTAGACAAGTTTCTGTGACTATAAAAAAGAAACTCTCAAAAAAATGTCGGAGAAATTTAATGAGCTTAATGCAATATTTAGAAAAATTTGATTTAATCTAGGAAAAGATGATCCCAAAATAACAGTAGATGTTGCTAGTTTTGTTATACTAAAACTATTTTTTAGATTACATCATCAAGCATCATTTAGTATATTTGTAGACAAGTTTCTGTGACTACAGAAAGGAAACTCTCACAAAAATGTCGGGGAAATTTAATGAGCTTAATGCAAAATAACAGGAGTCTTGACATATTTTGCTATCGAAATTCATCACATTCGATTTAATAGTTTAATGAAAAAAAATACTTTTTAATGAAAAAAAGAAGAGGAAAAGAAAGAATTAAAGAAAGTTTGATAGTTTTAACTAATACAAGGGGGAAAATGAACACTTCAAATCATTACTATAGTAATATTAACAAAAATTTTAATTCAATTGAATCTCTAATTGTTTTGTTTTTTTAAATTACATATTTCTGCAATTACAATACATTTTTTTACACTATATTCTTCATACTCTGGCATATTTGGTTACCAAAATTCATTACTAGTAGTAGTTAGATCTAGCAGTTTTCTAGCAATATATATCTATTATTTTTGCAAAATAATAGATATCTATTATTTTTGCAGCAAAATATCTTTTAGTTTTGGGACACCTTGTAGATAAATTTAAAAAAAAAAACTATCTTAATAATAATCTATGTTTAATTAATTTTGAAATTTATTTTTAGGTCAAAGAGATGATTATTTATCTGTATATAGTGATTCTCATGTTGATGTATTTGAAGTAAACACAGGAGATTGGGTCCAAACAATAAACTTAAAAAAGGTATGTTTTGAAAGTGTGTTACTTAGGGAAATCTGATATGGTTTGAATATGGCTTCTACACATTAATCTACTACACATAATTAAGATTCATTGCAGACAGCTTTCTATTTAGTATTTCAATTACCTTTTGTCACATATTAATGTTCTTAATTAAAAATATGTAATTTGATACTGCTTTCTCTTTATTAAAACTGAATGATTGAAAAAGTTTTAGTCACTTGGCCTATTCATGATCAATTAGTTTTTATAGAACGTTCCAATTTTTCAATATTGTTTTGAATATTTAAGACTGAAGTGAGAATTGAAAAAAGTAAGCAAATGAGTTATTATCTAAGATCTGCTGAAACCGAGATCAGCGGATTAGACACCAACATGTATAAAACAATGTTAGAAGATTATACCTTTACATCAGTCTTCAATATCTGAAACAAAGAAAAGATCTATTAATTTGTAATTTATGCTTTAACTGAACTATGAGTTTTATAAATAATGCTTGGAAAAAGAAAAAAAAAATATCATAGATATTCTTTAATAAAACTTATCACACATTTTCTAAAAAGATTAAATTCATTTTTAAATGATAATTGTATAGCTGTGAAGTATAATTGAAGCTAAATGAAATGTTGAACATTGGAGTAACGCATTTACGCATATATAGAAGGAACACCGGTGTCCCTTCTGTATATTTTTTTCTGATTCTTCAATTACAAGCAAAAATATATGTTGGTACTTTTTAATTATAAAAAACAGTCTAAAAATAGCTAAAAAATATCAGTTCGATTATTGAAATTATCTTTGTGCTAAAATAAAAAATCCAAAATAGGTAGTTCAGAAATTTATTTCCATTCATATTCAAAAATTTATTAGTAATTGATTTTGTAAATGTAAGAAATTTCAATGATGAATAAATGTTTTTCTTCGATCTAAATCACTGGAAATCTGAAAAATTATTCTTTGGAAATGTTGAAAGAATTTTTCCTTTAACGCAGAAAGAGGCACTGGTGTTTCAGGCTGTATTTTGTGACTATAAATTATTAAAATGCTAAATACAATATTTTTCACTTATTTCGAGCTAAATTAATACAAAATGAAAGAAGTATGAAAAAATATGTTTAATAAAAATTCTGAGTCAGAGAGCAAAACAGTGCACAACATTTTCCTGTTTAAAGACTCTTTTCTGAATGAACAGCATGTGTCAGAAAACAGTTTTTGTTTAAAAAAAGGAAACAGCTAAAACTTAAAAAAAAAAAAATTACTACTTAAGTTTAAAATTTTAAGCAAACTTAATTCCATCCCTTTTATAAAACAAATGGAACAAACATTTGATCTCATAATTAAAAAAAAATACTATGAAATTTGTTTAGGAAAAATACATTGTTATTTGATAATGTAAAAATTTTTCATGCATAATTAATAAGCAGTATATGCTGGTAATTACAGTAGTAGAACAAGTGCGGTGAGTGCTGCTGATTGATTTTGGCATTGCAGAAAATATAAACTAAACATTGAAAAAATTGCTTTCAAAATTAAGTTAGATTTTAAAAAAATTGATTTTCCCTGTATTAACAGCTCATTTTTTTATCTTCATAAATTAAGTTTTCATCTTCTTTAATTAAGTTTCTATAAATTAATTTCAATTACTTTCTTCTAGTAGTGCAGTTAATTTACAATGCATTGTAGTATTAAGACATTCTTGATTTTTTAAAATTTGTAAATTTACCTATTACAGTATTTAAATACATGTACTATACCACACGTTCTTCACATTAGTTTCAGAATTTTTTCAGATGATGCAGATCAATATAAAAGTTTGTGCAAGTGAGTTTAACAATTCTGTTATGTCCTGGTGTTATTACAAAATTTAAAAGTCTAGCAATAGTCAGTGCTTAATTTCTGGAGTCGGCACAGTAAAACACTGTTCTGGAATCTCTAGAAGCAGAAATTTAACAATAAAAACAAACTCTGTATAGTTAAATTTACATCAAAGTACCATTTTTACAAGCATTAATAATATTTTGTTTCAAGGAGACCTCTGTATACCTATCCTGGGTGGGTGTTTAATAAATATTACATATTAGTTTAACAAATTTTAAAAGATTTTTGCATGGAATAAAAATGAAACAACTAGAAAACAAAATGAAAGAATTTTTAATGAAAACTAAATGTAAGAATGGTAAATATATTGCAAGATTGACTGACTGATGTAATTTTTTATAAACAAAATCACCAGTTTTGCTCATATATTTTTTTTTAAAAACTTTATAAAAGATTTGAAGTGGTTGCATTCTTGCTCCTTATTTAAGAGAGAATTAATGTTCGTTTGGAATTTGAATTATATGTTCAATACTCAATAGAGTAACAAATGATACTGGAGGATTTGTTGAGAACTTAAGATGAAGATTTCACTCAACTATTTCTAACTTTCTTTCAGACCAAACCACTTTCCACTTGTGGAATGTTGTGCCTGACGTTGGCAACTGAGCTTCCCCATATGGTGTACTTGCACAACGTACAGCACAGGGAGAATCAAATTCGTGTCCCTGAAATCAGCATTCACCATGTGAAAGAAAGATCTGGAAAGACTGTGCTCTCCAGAACCAGGCGAAGGTTCTCTGTCAGAGAACCAGAAAAAGCAAAAGCCAATAAAAAGTAAGTGCAACTGTCCATATATATCTGTTGTTTTATTTTACCAATAATCCCTAGATTTATAGTATGTTTACGGTATTTAATGGCACTTTACAATATTATATTCATATGCAAGTTTTCTAATTAAATGAATGTTTCTATATTAAGATATTAAAACAATACTGCATAACATCTGCAGGGTATTAAAGTGTATGTGCCATCAGGGCACATAAAAAAAAAGTTGTAAAAATCACCCCTGTATCTGGGAAAAATAAATAAATAATAATAATAACTATATCGTTCAAAGTTGGTTTTATTAAAGATAGACCAGTCACAGTTTGTTTGCTTTAATTACCAATTGGCAAGTTAAATTAATTAATCTCAAGAGTTTTGTACTGGTAATAATAATTAATTTCAATATATACAAATTCAAAATTAATCTGGACTATCACGGAAGTGGTTGACAAAATGGGTGTCATTGGTGCTGTTGAAGGTGGATGTCTTCTCAATAAATGGAAAGCCCAATAGTCCTCCCTTATTTTAAAGTAAAAATTAATATGCAGCTCTTAGGAGATGAAATAGTTTTTTTTTTTCAATTTTGAGAACTATTGTGTGTAATTTTAATTTCATCCCCCTCGAAAATCGGATGCACATAAACAATAAATGTTAAAATAATTTTTTTTCAGTATGTTGAAAACTTTTTATTATTTTAGCATTAAATTCTGATACAAGATCAGTTTTATATCGATTAGATCTTTTTTCAGTGTTTTTAATAAAGGTAAAATAGCTACGTTTTATGCCATCGTTATCAAAAATTCATAATTGGGAATATGTCCAGAAATAATTTTTAAAGCTATGACAATTTAATTGTTGAGATTCATTAACTTATAAGCTGTTGTATTTCTATAATTATTTAGAAATGAATTAAGGGCATACAGGGTGAATTAAGGAAAAAATTTTGACTATTAATTTCTCTGTAATTTTTAAACGTATTTGATTAAACCAATATATAAAATGGCGACTTTATTTTAAAATTAACAGCAGCACAGCAGAGAGAAGATCTCGAATGATATCTGCACCTACGAATTTCAACCATGTTTCCCACATGGGTCCAGGTGAAGGAATTCAACTCCAGAAACTCATGGATCTCCCAGCTGTAAGTAACTGATAAGTAGTAATTTGTTGGTTTTTTTAACCCTTGTACTGACTAAATTATACATTTGCTCTTAGTATGATAGCCTATTATTATATTAGATATAGGCCATATTAATAAAACAAAAAAGAAAAATAGTTATTAACTACTAGATTTCCTCAATAGTATGTGACTAGTCCCTTTCCTTTATACAGTTTAGTATTCATTATATTTTATAAAATCATTAAAGCAAACATATTTTTTATTCAATAAGCCACATAAAACTTTTAAAGTTTTAAAAAACAAAAATTTTAGTTCTAGGTGATTTTCTAGAACCTCCTTTTCTTTTCAAACATCCATCGGCTCTAATTGGACTCACAGTTTCAATTATGGAAAAAATACTTATTAATACTTAGTCAAAAAATTTCTAATTTTTTAAAATTTTTTTATAAATTATTAGAGATATAAATGCTACTCTTTTTGTTTCATTCAACTCCTAAAACTGTGCACCTGGCTTCGGAAGACTTAAGCGCTTTTTTAAAAATTTAGTAGTTGCATTGAAGGGTGCTAATTTTATATAATTTTACAATTACCAAATTAGCTGTGTTGGTTTTGGATTGTACAAGCATGTGGAATTCAAGAAGAGAGGAAACTAAAACTGAAAAAAAAAAAGACTTTATATGCTGTAACTATTTTATGCTTCTTTTACTTTCTTTTTTTTACCTGCACTCCAGACAATTTAATTAGTATTCATATAATTATACCAAAAATTCTCTTGTCCTAAGAAATATCGTTCTATTTTTTATCGGCTCTATAGCTGAAGAAACTGCATTCACTATTATAAAAAAAATATATTTATTTTTCCTAGTGTTTAATGCAGTTTCTTCATTCAACATTTAAGTCTAAGTATTTTATAAATAATCTACATATTTTATTTATTCTACACAATACAAAGTACTAAACTGCAATTTATAATTAATTTTTGAATTTGCAGCTGGTTAAACCTTCTAATCAACAACAGTGCCAAACTCCCACCCAGACCCCTACCTCTATCTCCACCCCTGTTTCTTCAGATGAAAGATCTCAAAGAACTAGAAGTGTGCCACAGCAACCAAAGCCCCTCCCACGTGCGCTGCAAGACAGTGCCAGTAGAAGGACAATTCATAATGGTAAGAGTAATATTATTTTTTTATTAACTTGTAGTAGATTTTACTATATCGCTTGATTGTGAAGCTTAATGTTGCAATATAAAGAACGAATTGCTGCCTACAGTTATTTCTTTTATATAAATGTTATTGAAAACAATATCATCCATCATGTTACATTAACATTACAAAAGAGCAACGTTAGTAGTACTATTCATAAAATAACCCGACAAATAGTTTAAAATAATGTTGATTCCCTCATCTTAATGAACAATAGTCTGGAATTTCAGGAAATTAAGCATCCTGATGGTCACTGCTGTTAATTTCAGAACATTAGTACCTGTTCAAGCCTGGTGGCTGTGCCACAGGTCCTGTGTTCGATCCTTGGGCCGGGCAAGGTTGACTCAGCCTTTCATCCCTTCAGTGGGTCGATTAATGAGTACCATGCATGCTTGGGAACTAAACACTGAGGGTTCCGCCTTCGACTGACCACCTGACCGAAACGTCTGCCCCTGCACCCCAGAAAACTGAGATGAGCACAGTAGGCCTTGGCCCTCTATGGGCTGTCGCGCCATTAAGTTAAGAGTTTAGTACCTGTTCAAGGTTTTCTTATTTTGCATTCATCTAATGTTCTAAATTCACATTTTGACTACATATCATTGTCTTGATGTTCTGATATGTAAATATGATGAATTTTATTTATTTTATTTTTACACGATGTTACCTAAATAAATGCTTGTCTTGCACATTAATTTTTTATCAATAATAACATGCGTGCAGAAATCCTTAAAGAAGTTCTTATGAAATTAAACTCACAATACGCAACATTTACATTGTTATCTACAGTTATTTCCTTTATATAAATTTCACTAAAAACAATATTCATACATACAAAAAAAAATCCCAACAAAATTTGTTAATAAGAGGAAATAAAAATGCAGAACGATAAAAAATTCTGAGTCAAACACTCGTGGGTTTATTTGTACAAGATATCTTTTCTTACTAAATCATCTAAGATTTTCAGCTTTAAAATAAACATTTTTTGTTTCGTTGTTTAAAACATAAGGAAGCCTACTCAAACTTTTGCCCCTGAAAATTGCTTGTTAAAAACATATCTATTCTACTATGTCTAGTTCTAGGATCCATCTGAACCAATTCTATAACCAAGTGGAAATATAAGGCTTTTTAGTAGACACTGGTGTATATTTTGGTGTTTAACTATAAAATATCATACATGTTTCCATTTTTAGGTTCTGCATCCAATAAACACCCATCATTTATGAACCCTTGGAATCAAAAACCAACTAATACTGCTTCTCCAGATGGTTCAGGGTCTGTATCTTCACAAGAACATTCAAATCCAAGCGTGCACACTGCTGGTTCAGCACATGCACATTCACATTCTTCTGGGCATGAGGTAAGTTGAAATGGTATAGTTTAAATAATAAAAAATATATGATGTGATTACAAAGCTCGAATAATATAAAATTTTTACAAATCTTTTCAGAGAGCATTTTCTCTGCAAATGGATAAAATTTGCCTATTCATGATTTAAAAGATCAGAGTACACAGTAAAGCAAGTCTTTCTCCTTCATTGTATTATTTATCTACCTTGCTTGGGGCATTGTGGTGATTTTTGTCAAAATTTCAAAACAGTATTTTAGGATAGTAAATGTTTACGTACCTGGCCAAACATGTAAGGATGTTTTAATATGATCTGGGTGAGTCTGGTAGCATAATTTTTGAACCCAGGTCGACGTCTTTTTATATTATCAAAAACATAAATAAGAATTAAACTGAGGGGTTTTTCTATAAAGTTGTTATGGAAACTGTTTTCTGTTAACTTATCTAGTAAAATAAATTATTTAACTGCAACTGAATTCACTAAATTTGAAATGGTAACAGTTTAAAATCTTAGTTTTGAAATGGTAGCTATCAAGCTAATTGATTTTGGTTACTGTATATTTCAAAATGAAGGCTGAGACTTCTTTGAAGCTAAAGTAAGGGGGTGGGGGCTAAAGTTGGCTTATATTTAGATCCGTTATTTTGCATATTTCCATGTGAACTTCAGCAACAATAAAAAAAACTTCTACTACGAGCATTAAAGTAAAATAGTGCGAAACAGCTTACACAGAACATATAAATACGTAAAATAACAGCTGATAATAAAATGTCTAAAAATGATAATAGAAAAGAAATAATTTTTTAACCTTCTAACTTACAAATAATAAGAAATGTTTTGGTGAATGAATGTGATATAAAAAAGAAGTCTTAGAAATCCTATTATCTGTCTCATAATCAGATTCTACAAAAATTTAGTTAAGTACAAAAAAATATCAAGGAAACATAAGTTAAAAATTTAACCTAAGATCCAAAATGACAGAGGTTGAGACTTCTTCAGGGAGACACTTTTAACAATCATTACTTACTTATCCTCTACGTGCCTTTGGGCACTTAGGCCTCTAGCATATCCCTCCAACGCCTCCTGTCTCTAGCAATAGATCTTGTTTCTTCCCAGCCAGATATTCTGCATTCTTTTAATTCGCCTAAAAACATGCGTTGGGTGGTAAGTCTGGGTCTTCCTCTTGTTCTTTTACCATCAGGGGCCCATGTAAGCGCAACAGATGTAATTTTTTCTTTGGGCATTCTAAGGATATGTCCGAGCCAGCTCCATCTTCGTTTTTTAATTTCATCTTCTATTGTTTTTATTTTAGCTTTCTTTAATAGATTTTGACTTGATACTTTGTAAAGCCAGAAAATTTTAAAAATAAATCTTAAACATTTGTTTTGAAAGGTTTCTAATTTTTGTATTTCGATCTTAGTCTGTTTCCAGGTTTTTACGCCATATAATAATTTAATGATCATTATTTCTACAAAATGTAAATGTTTGTAATTTTTAACAGGAAATGAATCTATAATTAGGAGAAAGCTTTTTGTTCAGATTTCAGACAAAGAATTAATATAAAAACAGTTGTTAGTGGTTCTTATATTACCCATAAATACTTTATTTCTTTTAGGAATCACATGATCAAAGTCCTCGCCACTCCATAGCATCTAACACTAGTTCTAATGTAAGCTATCCTCCAAGTCCTCGAGAGAGGAGAACAACGGCTCCAGCTGCAACATCTGTACCACTTTTGCCACTTCATGCTCCAGGAAATGAGGATCATGGCGGATCATCAAGCTATGAATCTCAAAGCTAAACAAACTCTTAGCAGATATTATTTTACAATAATGGCTTTCAAGACGCAGCTTTCCTTCATCACTTATTTAATCATACCTTCAATCCCATTTTTTATTGATATTTTCAATTTTCATATCACCTTTTGCATTTTTTCCTCATAAACATTTCATTCATATTTAAGATTTTGAATTTTTAGTTTTGGAAAATAATAAGCTCCCAATATCGAATAAGCAAAACCATGCTTAAAACTTCCATTGCTTTTTTATTTAATTGCAAATTCAAGTGTTTTTGAATGCTGCTAAGTTCTAACTACAGTAGGGAACTGATTATCCGGAACGATCGGGACCATCGCTATTCTGGATAACTGATTTTTCCAATTTTCTGAATCGCTACAAAAAGCCGTTTTTTTTTTATTGTTAAACCCAACTAAAAATATATATATATATTTGGAAATAATCTTAAAAAGAAGAAAAAACGATGAAGTGACACACTAATGATTATTTCCAAAATGATGGTAAGGTAAACAAATGAAGAAAGAAAAATTCTAAAATCTTATGAGGAAAAAAACATTTAAAAAAAAATTGCTAGAAAATTTATTGAATTTCGTTCCGGTTTTTTGATTTCCGGATAATGGGTTCTGTACTGTATTATTATCAGGAAGAGATTTGTTTAAACTATGTATCTCAAACTATGTTTTTTTAAAATGTCTCTAAACTAATTCATTGTTTTTTTTAAACCCGGTGAAAGCAATGTATCTTCATAATATAAATAGTACCTAAACATTCAAACTAACCTAACATTAACTAGTATATTTATTTATTTTTTAATAAACAAACACTCATTTGAACTCATTTTTTGTTTTAAACATGTCAAATAAGCCATTTTAACTGATATTTATGCTTTTTATTATTTAATTTATTTTTTGTATGATAGTTATTTTGTACACTTGTTTATGCTTTTATTTTTTTATTTATTTATGTTTATGAATTTACATTTATTTATTAGAAATTATTTAAATAATAATGCACAGTATTATTTAAAAGTTTTATTATTTTACAATTATGTATCACTTTTTAACACCCTTTTTCTAGAAAATAATTTAGAATTGGAATTCATGTAAAAGAATAACGGTACTGCTGTAACTTCAAAATTAAAATTTTCATAAAAATTACTTTTAAACTCAGTATTACTTTAAAGCCAAAAACAAGACTTTTGGAGTGAGATTAAATTGTAATTATTTACCACTAAAATAAATAATTTAATTTTGTATACATTTGAAATCAAATTTCATTAAAAAAATATTTCAATTTATTTCACTTCTTTATTAATTAACATTACACATATTAAAAATAGATAGAATGTCTGGGGCTTCCTGTACTAATAGGTTTTTTAATTAAAGGAAAAAAATGTTAGGGTTAGAAATAAAATATTTGATTAGAAATTGACTAATTTTTTTTTTATTGATTATACTCACTGATAATTGCACACAGCATTGTGAGAAATAAATTAAATAATCTAAAAGTGAAATGTTTTTATGAACAACATATTTTTATGTATGTAAATGCTTTTGGGTTTCTGTAAAAGTTTTGTTTCTAGAAGCCGAATTACAATGTCTGTCATTGAAAAAAAAAATTTATTGTTATACTTTTAATGTTCTTTATATACTAGATAAATAAAATTTCACTTGCTTTATCTACCTAACTCTTATTTTATTTACCTTAATTCGTAAATAAATTTTTCTGAATGTTGGAGAAGTTGATATGTCTTTACTTAAATGTCATTTATAAATATAGCTCCTTCTATTATATACTTCCTAAATTAAAGATAAAATCTCAATTAAAAAAACATTAACATAAAATAAATTTTTTATTATATTCTGATAATATTTTTAATATGTTTGTATAATTTCATTAATTTTGACTTTACTAATATTCGAATAGAGTTCAAAAAATATTTGTTTTAAAAAATATCTCTAAGTACAAAAAATTTTGAATTTTTGTTTTATTTATACCAATTGAAACAGCTTTTAAACAAAATTTTGTATTTATCCATTATTTATTCTTTCTTACGACTGTTTAAGTACAAATATTTAGAATTTGTATTTTATCTTATTTGATTATTATAACTTTGATAAAAACTTTGTTTTGAAACAATTATTTACTTTTAATTACTCATTAAACTGAATTAATCAATTGTCGCTTACATCAATCAATATGATCTTTCATACCTTGGTTTTGTATATATGTAGTTATATTATGTGTGATTATTGTAAATATAACTAAATAAATTATATAAATTATGTGTAAATTTAAATGAGAAAGTTGTAAAGAAATTAAATAAGTGTTATGTCGATATGAATTCACTAATGTACTTAACACAACTTGTGTGAGAGGCAGTTGATCTATATTAACCAAAGCAACAACTTCAAGAAAAATCAAAAATTGTTTATCTAATTTTTAATTTCACACCAAAATTAGAACCAGACACAAAAGAAAGAAATGGCTTGTTGAAAAAGCACTATTACTTCCTTTAGCTTGTTACTCAGTTTGAGAACTTCATCTAATTCAATCTAATCTAATTTAAATAAATATAAACTATGTAAGAAGAAGCATGAATAATACCACACAAACAAAAATTCATAATGAAGAAATACCTTACTTCCTTAATGTGCAAACAGAAAATCAAAGAAGGAAAAACAGAAATGCATAAGAAAATTACAAGCAAGTTACAACAATGATAAGAAATAGGTGTAATGGTTGTAGAGAGCACAAAGAACCTTTTCGCCACTTAAACCTTAATTTAAAGCCTAAACAATTAATAAATAAAATATAAGTTTTTTTTTTTACAAATATTAAAACTTTTATTTCAAGAAATAATTCACCACTATTTTCTGAATAAGTTAAAAACTGCACTAATATTGTATAATGCCAAAAATAAATCTTAAAAATGAGTAGCAATTTTTATTTAATTTAAACATTCATTTTAATTCGCAATTAAAAATATATCTAATCAATACAAATGAAAAGAATAATTGCAAAAGAATAATTTTATTCATAATCATAGTCCCTATTTTTTATTTATCTGCAAAAATATTGCAAAAACATCCATCACGATAGTTTGAGTTGATCACGTTTTATTAGTTTGTACAATTCCGATTCAAAGCAACAATCTTTTAAAATTTATTGTCACAAAATATCTCAAAAATCATGGAGCAAGATTAAAATCTAAATGTTATTAACGTATCTAAATAATATCCTATAAATTTTACAAAAATAACCAATAATTAAATAATTTTTACTAAAGTAATAAAAAAAATATTAACACTAATCACATAAAACTGCATTATTTTTAATTTAAGTGTGATATTAGATGAACTTGAATATAAACTAATAAAATGACTTTAAATATTTTAGACTGTTTTAAAAAGATAAGAATCAAATTGATTACAATAAATAGAACTTGCTTCATTTTTTAGCAGCAATGCAAGAACAAGCAATAAATTTAATAATAATTTTATTTTGAAATAAAGGAATTTTTTTTAACAAATTTCCCAACTTTAAGAGAAATATTCGAAAATTTACAAAAACTAAAAGAATTTTTGATTAAACCAAGAGAAATTGGCAAGCAAGAGTTGGCAGCTGTGATTTAATATCAAATTTAATTTATTTTTAAAAATTAGAATATTTAAAAAAGAAAATATTCTGATTACAATTAACGAAGATTGCTTCATTATTAAACAGCAATACTTATTTAACTACTCAAACGGCAATAAACTGAGTAAAAAATCTATTTTTAAAAAACAGTTTTTTCTAAAAATGTTTCAATTTTAAAAAAATTTCTAAAATTAAAGAAAGAAATTGAACATTTTTTGATTAATCCTGGAGAAACTGGCAAAATTCGGCAATCTACTTAAAAAGTCCAGTAGAGTTGGCAGCTATCATTTAAATTAAGATTTAATTTATATTAATTTATTTTTTAAAATTTCAAAAACTGCTATCCTAAAAAAATCAAATAGTTGAATAATCAATTATGTAAATTATTAGAAAATAAAAATATATCTGAAAATTCCTTTAAAGTAAAAATTTTTAAATTATTATATTTAAAAAATTAAATTAAATGTCAGTTTTCAATATATAGAAATTTATTTTATTAAGAATTCAAAAACAACTTTCCTAAAAAAAAAAAATCAAAATTCACATTTTCAACTGAATAACTCAATTCACAGTCATTATTTAACCTAAAATATATATAGTTAATGTGTTTGTTAAATTTGATTATGCATATATATTAAAAAGAATATCTACAGCCTCTGTCCACCTATTAAATATAGAATTTTGATCTAAAAATTGTTAGTATAAATATATATATAAAATTTATTGTTAGTTATGTCATTAAAACTTCATTCTATTTTATCACACTAACATTCTGACAATCGGTTTGGCAGTTTTTAAGAACATATTAAAATAATAACATTTTAATATTCTGTAATACTTTTTGTTGCTACAATAAAATAATTTTGATTTATGAAAAGTGTCGTAAAAGGCTATTATAATATAGTTTCTTTTGGTTCTAAACTTAATTTAAAAAAAAAAAAATTTAGGCATTAATATTTATACAATTAAATATCTGTTCCATGCAACAGTATATGAAGTTTGCTAACACAGAAATTTAACTGTTAGCTGTATCATTAATTATGCTTACAATTTATTTATATTAAAACTTCCTGTCTGACAATCTGTTTAGGTGTTTTTCAGAACCTATTAAAAATATATATATTCTTTCATTTTTTTTAAACGTTTAAGAATTCCACTGTTGCTATTACAAAATAATTTTGGTTTATGAAAAGTGTTAAAATTTTTTAAAATTGCAAAAAGTAATTGAAGTACATTAGTACAATTAAATACTAATGTTTTTGAGGCCACAGTGTATGATGTTAGCAAATATTTGACTGTTAGCTGTATCATTAAAAATGATTTATTTTTTATTTACAGTAAAATTTCCTGTTTGACAATCGGTTTGGTTGTTTTCAAGAAACCACTAAAATTATAATATATAATTTTTCTAATTTCTTTGTTGCTGTAATAAAATTATTTAGAATTATGAAACATGTTGTAAATTTGTTTTTAACTATAATTCTTTCAGTTTGAAATGCAACTTTTTTAAATAGGCAAACAAGTATTTGAATTACATTTTGCAACTTAATAACTATCCTATGCAATGGTGTATGACATTAAAGTGCATTTTAAAAATTCACTATAAATGAATGTTTTCTTCATGTGACATAATTGAAACTAAACACTGTTTTTTTTAAATAATAAAAAAATATTTATTTCATAATTATATACTTAGCTGTTGTAGTGTTTTGAATAATTTTCTAGTCTGGGTAAACAACTTAATTATTTTTCTTTGAGATATGCAAAAATATCTTAACTAATATCATGAAACTTTATGTAAAGAGTGTATTTAAATGGCTGGAATTTAATTTATTGTAATTTAAAATGTTTCAATTTATATGTAACTATACTTAAATCTACTGTTACATGTTTTTTAAGAAAACTGATGTTAATAAAAAATATACTATCTAGTGTAAATAAAAGTTTTGAACGTAACTAATTGTTGTATAACTTATTTAATCTTAAAACATAAAAACAAAAGAAACAGGAACAGATTAAAAAAATATAAGTGTTCTGTTATGAGTGTCAAGCTCTAAGAATTAATTTAGAAGTTTTATAATTAGTTCTTAAAAGAGTTATATGGTAGAAGAAAACTTTCATGGTAAATTCTCTTTCAACTATATAATTTACAATTTAAAGTATAGAAAAAATGAGGTAAGACAAATCAAGAGCAGTATCAAATGCTGGAAGTATTTTTCAAAATATCGTATTATAAACAATTTAAGGTAAGTGGCTATTATGGAGACAGAGAATTAATTCATTAAAAAAAAAAACAATTTTTTCAATATAAAATACTTTGAATAAAGAAGCCAAAAAGTGGCATAGAATTCACATAGGAAAATGCACCAATTCAATGTTTGCAAACTGAACGTAGATCTTTATTTATACCACTAAAACTGTTTTAGTTTGCTAACAAGAGAAATACATAAAAATGTCAGTAAAAATATGATAATAGAAATAATTTTTGTTTTAATTGTTATATAATTACCTAAATTCAGTATCATATTTATTTGTTTCTAATCAGCAAATAAACATGTAAGTGTAATGCAAAGACAAAAAACAAGTAAGCCAAACAAAGAAATAAATCTATTTAGAAAATTTCAATTCAATTTTTACCTTAAATCTTTATTTGAATCACACTTTCCTAAACATCTGCATCTCATTTTAACCAGTTGTCTGGGAATTGGTAGAGAATTAAGACACTTTAAACAAATTTGTCATAGTTAACTTCTGAAATAAAAATAAAACATGGCAAACTAAAAAAAAATAGTTTTAGCTTTGATTAGTTATTTCCATTAATGTTTTAAAAATAATTTAAGCAAATTGGTAGTGTTAATAGTTATAGTTGTAATAATAGCTCGTTTTAAGTTATGTTGTTTCATCATTTTTGTTTGATCCATTGCAGCTTCTATCATTAAAAAAAATTTACTATCTCAATTTAAATATTTTTCTGAATTTACGAAAAGAAAAATATTTTAATGCGTGTTAACTAATATTTTATTGTATATAACCATTTATTTTGCTGCACGTGAAAAGTTTATTACACATAATCATAAAGGGTTAAAAGGAAACATTTTATTCAACAATATAAAAATATACAGAATAAATTAGCTTTAAAATAAAATATATTTTCCAAAAAACAATCATTTAATTTTTTACAAATAATTTAGTTTACACAAACTTTATTTAAAGAGTTTACTTATGATTAAATACAGGGATGCGCAGCCTATAATTTCCAATAATTAATTTTACCCTGTATTAACTACAAATTTCTTTTTCAAAAAATAAATAAATAAACAAATAAAAGTTAACTTTTGAGGTAGCTTAAAGTTCATAAGTTTATCTTTTTCTTCTTTTTTATACCTGCAAATTTAACCCATAATTTGCTTTGTAATCTTGTAACTATACTTGTTTCAATATATTTCGGTAAAATATTTTTATTATCTATGCAAAAGTGAACTTTGCATTTTCACCAGTATAAGCTTAATGTTTATGTTGCTTTCAACAAATATTTTCTAATTTTTGTGGCCTGTTAATCAAAACTGATGTGCATCTCTCCAGTAAATATCTTTTGTTAAGTGAATAAATCATTTCTTTCATGGCATAAAAATTCCTTAATAATTTCAAGATAATCTCTACTTCTTTTATATACTATATATATAATTTTAAAACTAAGTCAAAGCACATAATACAATGTTTTAAATAAATAAATAATCAGTTTATGAAACAAAATTTCATTGATTAATGAAACAAAAGAAAATGATCACAGCTTAGCTTTGCTCTACACACATCATTCGAATCTTTTTTTTTTTTTTTTTCGTTATAAAAAATAAATATAATCTAGTAATCAAAAATAATAAATTTAAAAAGAGAAAGAAAACTTATCTAATGAACTACAAGTCGAGAGCTACTCAGACATCATGCTACAAAGCAGTTAAAAAATATCAATAAAAATTATTTAGAGATTTTGCTTCTTTAGAATGACATTAAATATCATATTTAAGCTTAATAAAATCGGATAGCTAATTATTACGAATGGGGTTGTTCATCCCAAAATATTTAAGAATTGTAGATTTTTTTACCAATTTCTCATTATAAGCACATTAGTCATTTCCACTGTCACTAAAAGAATACTAATAAAATATAACATTTGCTGATCATAATGACAAAAATATAACTATTTTTTTTTTTTTTTGGTTAATGGGGTTAAAATGCTAAGTTGACTNTTTTTTTTTTTTTTTTTTGGTTAATGGCGGGCACTAGGGTCTATTTCCCTTTGGCCTCAGAAATTTGAATTGTTTGATTTGATCAGTGTTGTGTATTATTATGAAAAGTTGTAATAAAAACCTTGCCTTTTAAATTATATTTTTTTGGATGTATTTTGTACTTAATATAATTTCAAGATATTTATATTTATGAAAATATTGATATTTATGATATATATCATAAATGAATTATGAATCTATATCATATTCATAAATATTATAAATGAAATATTTACAAAAAATATGCAAAAATATTTGGATACAATATAAAAACAATTTTTTTTTTCATTGTAAAATATTGAAAGGAATATTTGAGTTTGAAATTAATTGTTATTTCTGAAAATGCTAGGATAATTTTTTAAAAAAATAATATCTAATTAGGTAATAGATACAATATGAATATTTCTCATTCAACTTAAACATATGTGTTATACATAGCAATTCTTTTAATATAATATTTTTGTTAACATATCTTGACAAACAGCACAAGGACTAAATTAAAATATTTTTAAAAAATGTCAATAAAGTTACTATTATGACCTAAAATTGAGGTTGCAGATTTAAAGTTCATGTGAGCAATGTTTCTCCTTCAAGGTCTCTAAGTTTCTTTAATTGCGGACATGGTCTCTGTTAAAAAAAAGCAAGGATTAAATAAATGTAAAATTTAACCAAATAGTTAAACCATTTAATAACATGAGAAATTTTTCAAAAAATTTACAAAAGTAGTTAATAACTTAAACATAAAAAAGAAAATATTATTATAATAAAAAATTAATTTCAAAGAAAACAAAAATAGTTTCCAATCAAATTCGATTAAGGCTGAGATTTTTTCCAGTTATAAGAAACATGGTTTAAAGAAATACCTGCTAAAAGTGTCAAAAGAAAGTTTCATAAGCAGTGCATTCAAAAAAGTTTTAGGTAAAAGATTTTTCTTTTTTTTTGTACATTAAAGTAAGACATTTGTACAGTAACCTGTTGTGGATAAAGGCTCCAAAATTAAATACCAATGGCATGATTGTGGCAATGTCATTTGCCACAGGTTAAGCTGCCTTTACTTCCCAGTCAAGCAGGTACCCATCTATGCTTGAAGTCACCACTGAGGATCAACCACCTCAGTTTTTCACAATTACAGCTCAGTGCCTATAACCACTATTTTGGTAAAATAATTCTAGAAAAGAATTTTTGAAATAAGTATGAATTCAAAGTCTTCTATACTTTAACAAAAGAGAACCAAACACAGGGATGAGAGTAGTCAGAAAGCAAAAAAGAGAAAATCCAAGAACGAATAAATATATATATATATGATGTTCAGGGTGGCCACTCAAAACAGATTTCAAATTTCCCTGATTTTTCCAGGTTTTCTTAAAATTTCCAGGTTTGTGTTTTTTTCCTTTTTTCTTATAAAGTGTAGGATGTATACAAGAAAAGTGTCTGTATTATAAAATATCTTATTCAAAATGTCATTTTTTTAAACATATCTTGAAAAAAAAAATTTTTTTTTTACAAGATATTTTTTTATTATTTTTTAATGTTCTGGTTTCTGGTACAACATTAATTTTTACAAAATAAAGAGGTGGAGAAAATAATATGTTTAGCTTGCAGAATATATTGTTTTCATTGAATAATTTTAATTGTTATTATTGAATTTAATGTGTTACTTTAAGTAGTATTTGCTCAAAGTGTACCTACAAAATGACAAAATCAGAATAACCAATAAAACCTTGGATAAGTATTGTTTAACATATTTTCATTAAGGAAAATAAAACCGTTTCAGGTGATTATATATCAATAATTTTTAATAATTACAGTGGCTCCCAAAAGTGTTCACTCACTTGTAACTTATATTGAAATAGGAAATAAAAATTCAATAATTAAAATGAATATTTCACAATGGGTATTTGATAATAAGATGTATAATCAATTTTTAGCAAAACTGCATGAAATATTTTAAAAACAAAGCAAAAGTTAATTTTTTAATCAAATAGTAACAAAAATGTTACCCCACGAAAGTCATCGTACATTTTAATGTTTTGGATCTCAGAATTGAAATTATCGTCAATTGCTTTTTTTATTTAATTATTTTTCATTTAATTTTTTATTTCTTTATTAGCAATTTAGTATCAAACCTATCATAGCACAATTATATTTTAAACTTTGCTTGCTAACTTCGTAATATTTTATTTTATCATTTAAAAATGACTTGTGGTCGTAATAAAATAGATCAAATTTGATTATTTGTCTTCATAAAAGGTAAATCAGTAATGAATATGTTAAATTAGTTTACTGTATTCAATTGAACTGTGCAATATGAGATAAAATGCTTAAAAGAAAGACTTAATATCAGAGATTAAAATTATAAATTTTGTGGAAAAATTCATAAATTTGCAATTGAGTGTTGTAAAAGTTTCTGTAAAAATTTTAAAAAACTATTCTGCACGAATTTCACCTGACAAAAAAAACTAGTTATGCGTATTTTCAACCTTTAAAAGCTATTGTAGATGCTAAAGGAAACTCCACTAAATGTTAATTTAACGAAAAATTAGATTTACTAATAGACTGAGTTTTTTCTTTAAAAGTGTATGATGACTTTTGTGGGATAAAGTTTTTGTCACTTTTTGATGATTGATTCCTTAAAAATAAACTTTTCCTTTGTTTTTAAAATATTTCATATTGTCATTTAAAATATTTCAGTTTTGTTAAGATTAGAACACATTTTTTATCATTAAATATACATTCTGAAACATTCATTTTAATTAATGGATAGTCTTATTTCATTGAAAGTCATAAGTGTATCAACACTTTTGTGAATCACTGTAATTACATTTCAATATAAAGCTGTACTGTATACTGCATTATACTGTATTTCATCTTACCAGTGCTTTTTATAAAATTCACTGATCATATTTTCCTTAAACCAATATCTCAAGTCAAATTTTTAAATAATGGTATTTTGAAATAGCATTTTTATTTTAAGAGATTCAGTATAAAAAAATAAATGTCAGAAATGTAAAATTGTCTAATTTTTAGTTCTATACTCTATAGAAGAAAAAAAATAGATAAAATTCCTTAAAATTTATACTTTTTTGATTTTTTTTCTTATTTGAAATTAAAACATTTAAAGAATTCCAATCTAAACACACAGTTTTTTAGTTTAGCATAGTTAATTGTTTTTGTTTGAACAACTGGAATCTTGTACAGTGCAGAACTAAAACACTAAGTTTCGTTTTCCTTCTCCTGACTAAACACATATGAATAAAAAAAATTATATTTTATGTATATACATCATTTAATATGTTTCCTATATATTCCTTAGTCATTGTCAGCTTTTTTAGGTAAAAAGAGGAATAGTTTTGAAATATCATCTCTGGAATGCAAGCAACATTTACGAACTTTCGATATTGTGATAACTATACAATTCGAATTTTGAATCAAAAAACTAATATTTACCAACAAAACCGTAAAATTTGATATTAATATATAGTTAGTTCTAAAAAAAAATTTTTTTCAAAATAAAAATATACTATAAAAGGTTAAAATGAAATAGAAAAAATTAGCATTAATGCAAGAATTGTAACAATTTGTCGACAAACATTGCTGTTAGTGATGGGGGAAAATGCGTGATTGGTTGGTTTGCTGAGAAAAAATAATTTACAGATTTCTTTGAATGGGAGTTCAAAAGCTTTCAGAAAAAGAGTGCAATATAAAATCTATTATTATTAAATTATAACCAACTAATTTTTAGAGAATTTAATAAAGTTAAAAATACAAAAACATTTTGTCAAAATAGAAAAAAATTACCACTCTCAATTGCGAACAAACTTGAATCATTGTGTGAACACGGACAGAATTTAAAATCGAATCCTAACCCCCTCTTCCACATCCACCATAATCTTTGCTTTTCCTAAATTTTACAGTCTCATAGTCTGCATAGAGATCAAAGACATTTGCTTAGCAACCATGGGAGAATTTTATGTTGTATTCTGGTTTAACAGGGTTATAATGGAGCAAGTTTTGATGAAATCAAAGTTGATGATATTTTAACTGTTTGGAGATAAATTTCCTTCTTAAAAATGTGGGTATAATGGATGAAACAATTTAAATTAAGAAAATTAGCAAATAATTTAAATTAGTGAAATTAAAAAAACATATAAGAAAAAATTTCCAGCTTTTCTTTAAAATTTCCAGGTTTTCCAGATTTTTATCCATATTTCCCTGATTTTTCCAGGTTTTTTCTAGTATGAAAAAAATTCCCTGATAATTCCAGGTTTTCCAGGTGGGTGGCCACCCTGATGTTCTATGAGTTCTATTTACTTGCAGCTTATGCACAATAAATAAAACCTATTGTTTTTCTTAATTTTCTTCGTGTTTTTTGTATTTATTTATTATGCTATACATATATACGAGTACCAAGCATGCTTGGGAACTAAACACTGGGGGTTCCGAGTTTGGCTGACCACCTAACCTGAACATCTGCTCCTGCACCCCAGAGCCCAAAGTCAAAAAAGCTGAGATGAGCACAGTAGGCCTTTACCCACTACGGGCTGTCATGCCACTGAGTTTACTTTAGTTTATATATAATATGTAGAAACTATGATATTCAAACATTTGACAAACAAAAAAGTGTGATTTTTAAACCTTAAAACCATGTGACTACAAATCCCGATGATTAATTTTACAATTGTATGAATATGAATCACATGCATGACTTTAAAATCATATGAATAAGTATTGTAATATTTGATTTTAAATCACATGAATATGAAACTCGATATTGGATTTCAAAAATGCAAATCATAAAGGGTAATTTTTAGATCGTATAAATACGAATCGTGATGCATAATTTTGAAATCACGTGAATATGAATCCCAGTGTCTTAATTTTTAAATCATACATAAATATGAAAATCGATGTTTGATAGTACAACCGCATAAACGAATCAGGATATTGGATTTTTAAACCTCGTAAATAAGAAACGCAATGTACATTATTTAAATTGTATGAATAAGAATCGCAATGGACAACTTTTAAATCAGGTAAATACGAAAATAGATGTTTGACATTAAAATCACGTGAATAAAAATCGGGAAGAGAAGCAGCAATGTCTGCATTATGAAAATATGAGCTATCCGGCGTGCAGGTAAAATGTGGAAAATCTTATTTTCTGCGGAGAAAATAGCTAAAATAAGAAAAAATGCAGAAGGGCGGCAGCTACGTAGTTTGAATTTTCTGTTTATTTTTGAAAATATTAAATAAATATAATTATTTTATTTCAAGGGCTGAATTTTCAAAAAAAAAAAAAGCAACATATTTATTTAACAAAAACTTAAGATGAAAAGACTGAAATTAGAGAGGCAAAAGCTGAAATCCACTAAAAAGTGGAAAAATCTCATCCCTGCAAACATCAATAAAAGAAAGTAAGAATTCATTCATTACTAATCTACAACAATGGAATCTTTTTAAATTTACACAATTTAAAAATGATAATTATAATAATATTTATATTTTTATATTGGATTCATAATATTTTCATTCTCATCATAAGCCTTTTTCAAACCTCAAGTAAAATTAGTTGCCACTATATTATCCGTGTTTAAGCTAAATGAACAAAATAAAAATTCAAAAAGAAAATGCAAAAAATTACAGTTTCATTGACGCATGGATGATTGTACCTGAAGAGAATTCCCTATATCAATCATTGTCACCAAGATATGAAGATTAAAGGAATCATGATAATTGAGCAAAGATTATTATAGCACATAATGCTTTAAACATAATTAAAATATTTACCTTTCTATTCAATCTATCAATTTTGTTGAGATCTAGAAGTGGTGCAATTGAAGGCCTGCCATGAGCACACTGAAAAGGCAACTTGCACTCTGATAATGATAATAATAAGTTCTCACATTCTGATAGAGTAAGAGGATCCCCAAATTTCACAGCACCTAAAAATTAAAGCAATAATCTTTATCCTTATAAACTGATACATAAAATATGCAGGTACTATTTTCATTTAAAAATAATTTTAAAAGCTTTAGCTAATTCTGAAGAAAATTAAATAGGCAACAAAATTTATGACAAATTTGTTAGTTAAGATTTCAGTAAATTTTGAAGATCAGGGAATAAAAAATGGCCTTTATGATTGCTTGGATATTTTTCTTAATGTTTCGAATGTTGGACAATAAGAATTCAAGAATGAATGAAAAAATTCTAAAAATATTTTGTTAAAAATTACATGATAAATAAGATTGACATAAGCTAATATGAGACGTTGTTATATTAGATAGAGTGAAAATATTGTTAATTTTTATAGTTATAAAATAGAACTTTAACTTGTTTTATAAGAAATATATAATATTACTTCTATTCATTACATACAAATATTCTGAAAAAGATTTTTAAAAAAAATCCTAAAAAACTAACTATTTCAATAAAATTCTTTTAAAACTTCAAAACTTTTACAAAAAATTAACTCAAATTTATAATACAAAAGGGTTTAATCCAGTAAAGATTGATGAATATTTTAAGGTATTAAAAATTGGAATGCGCCAAACATAGCCAAAATTATAAACTATTGAAATAAGTGTTAAAAGTTTTATTTGAAACCAATCATAAGAATTGGAGAGCTTTTAAAATTTATTTAAATAAAAACTATATTAAAATTTAGTGAAGTTAAATAATATATAAATACAAAACAATTATTTCATATAGGAAAATACCTTTAAAATAATTAATAATCAAATAAATATCCAGGTACTTTTCTATCATTGATATTTCAAAATTAATTCTAAATAGGCACATTTATACACATTAAATTAGTTACAGATTAAACTAGTTGTATTCCATTAGTGGGAAAACAATTTTTTACCTCTACATGCTTGAGAGTTCAAAACATTAGATAGTGTCTTGGGTAGAACACTTGATTTGCACCTGTTTTGTGTCAGAGATAAAAGCCATTCTTTAATTGATTTCTGTAAAAAAAAATTTAAAATAATTAGAACATTGATTAAAGTCAGTAAAGAACTTAGTGAAAGAACATGTTATTTGATGCTTTTATTAATTTGGGAAAATGAGCTATAAAATGCATAGGAACAATCAAAACCTGCTTACAAAAAAAAATGTTTTTGTTGTAAACCTGTAAAAATGAAAAGTGGAAGAACAAGTTAAGTGATGTTAAATGAATTTGAGAAAAATCAGCTATGAAATGTTTAGAAACAATCAAAAGGTATTTATGAAACATTTAATTTACAGTAAGTTTACTAAATTCAAAGATGAAAACATTTTTTGATGAATGGTTTGGATTTTTACTGTATAGATATACACTGTAAGTATGCATAAGTATTCAGGGTCTGTGCTAAGGATTTCAAATTATTAGCCAGTAAATTAGACAAATATCAAAAGTATCACCAACTTTTGAAAGTTTTTGCCAAATGCAAATCTTAACAATTTTTTATTATTATTTTTTTCAAATAGAAAACTGTTTTACGGTACTTTGTTTCAGACTTATATTATTTGAACGCAATTCTAATTGGTTATGCGGAAGATCTACCGAAAATTACTGTAATCAAATTAAAAAAATACTGACTTGTTTAGACATATTCATTTAGACGTAATTTTGAGAATTGAGTTAAATATATATTTTTCTTTCCAGTGGAAAAAATCATCCATTAATACTTTTGCCAAAACACAATTTTCTTCCCCAAATTTACGATTTTATCACATTTGGCGAGGTAGCGAATATTTAGCATGGGCCCTGCATATTAAATTCACAAATCAAGTGCAGCTTAATTATGATATCATTTTCACAAATTGTTTGTTATGTATGTTTACAGTATCTTTGCTGTATGTTAACATATGTTTAATTATTAGCAGAAAATTTATTAAAGATGACTGAGAATAATAATATGTGCACAAAAACAAATGCAAAGAACAAAATAATTATTTTGTGCACAGGGAAATCATAAATTATAGTTAGTATAAAACAGAAATTATTGAAGATAACCGGACATTATTCACTAAAATGTTTATGTTATTAAAAATGAAAAAAAAAAACCAGAACTTTTAAAATATGAATAATTATCAAACTTTCTGAACTGGATGAAATGTTTACTGAAATGGCAGAAAAATTCTTGTGTGAATTTATGATATTTGTAACTAAATACGTATAGGTATAGGAACTAACTTTAGTGTTACATTTAAAGAAATTGATAAAAGAAAATAGATAAAATTTAATGGTTTATTTATTGGTTGTTTGAATGTGTGAAAATACTTAAAGCCTTTGTACTGCAAAAAAATATAAATATTGTCAATAGTTAAATCCAATCGGAAATTTTTTAGAAAATTAAAATAAAAAGTTAAAATATACAAACTTTAATCAAATTTACAAACAGAAATTATTTAAAAATGCAAAGTTCGTAAACTATTCCCTAAAAATCAAATGCTAATAATTTACCTCAATAATAGTTGATATTTCAGATATGCTTCGTTTTAGTTTATTAGTATTCTGATCAATAAGACAGGAAGGTATAGATGAGACTTCAATGTCAGATTCATTTTTAATAGACAGTTTTATTCCTATGGCAGTCAGGTGCTTTTGATAAGTACTCAGTAATCTAACTTCATCTTCGTCCAATGTAATTTCAAGAACTGGGCTAATTGTTATTGATTTAACAATCTTCTCACCGTCATCTGATAACTCATAAAGCTCTGAAAAAATACTAACTTCAATTAATGATGAATTTATTAAACACTATGCAACTAAATATTTAAGAGTATTTACTAAATATTTAATCCAGGGGGTGATTACGAGCACAACTCAAAAATCCTGAAAAGTTCTCAAGTAAAATCATTATTGACGCATTTCAAAAATTTTAATTTGTCTCCATAAATTTTATTTCAAAAAATTAATGTCTCCATAAATTTTATTAATTGATATTTTAAAAACATGAAATTCTAAATAAATCATATGCAGCATAATTTGAATTAATAATCATGTATAAGTTTACTTTTATGTCTAATCACATTTATTATTCTAAAAGAAAAAATATTTACAAATGAAAGAGATGCCAAGTATAAATTCTAGTTCAAATATTTCTAAATAAAATATAAAAGAATTTTCAGGCATAAATGTGATCGATGATTTCTTGAAACTTCCAGACTTTGGATTTCCGGAAACTTCCGGATCGCAGTTAGAGAAAAGTCCGGAAATCTGGATTTTTTCCAGAGCACAATCATCTCTGCAAATGAAAAAAAGGAAATATGTCTGAAAGCATTAAATATATAGCAGCCATAGCCATTTAACTATTTATGATTTTAAAAGAGGTAGAAAGAATGATGCAGATTGCATATAACTGATTAAACACATGAGAACATTAAAAGAGAATGCAAAACCCTATTAAAGAGAGATGCATTCAAAATGGAACAGTAGGTAGTAATATGATTTTTTGTGGCTAAAGATAGATGTAATACAGATTATTTTAATTGGTCAATAAATATTTGATCTGCCAAGACAAAGGTAGATCGCATTATGATGAATGAATAACAATCACTTTTTCTTACTAAAAACCATGCTAATATGAATTTTCATCATTGATGATTTTATACACTCATTAATCAATTGTATGCAATCTATGGTACATTTTTTCTACTTTTCTCTATAACCCAAATTGTGGTGCTTGTTATTGTCCCTACTATATTTCTCTTAATATCCCACATGCCAACTATTTATTTGAGCAACGTTTATATTATACAATAAATATGAAAATATTACTTACTATTTAGGTTATAATAAAATGGTAAAAATGGTGAACGGCTAATATTATTTATTTAGCATAAACATAATAAATTTTTTTTAATGAGAAATATCATAATAGCCAGCAGTTCAGAGAAAAAATTATGGAGGTTTTCACGCTGAAAAATGTGACAAAAAGTTACAACTGCACTAGGTTATAGTTACAACTACACAAAGATATAGTTATAACTACACAAGGTTATAGCCACTGCACAAGGAAAATGTTTTAAATGAAACAATATTTTTTTCAATTTTGCATTAATAACATTTATATAATTGATAAAATCTTTTTTTTTTCCATCAATTTATCAGAAATTCTGTCTTGAACGGAACTTTAAAATTTTCAGTAAACAATGTTAAAAATGTTTTCAGTAAAATGTTAAAGTAAGAAATTTGAATAAGAAATATAAAATTTTTAAAGGTAAAATCACTTAAGTTACATAAATCATTCATAACTTTTTTTTAATGTTTAACTTTCCCTTTTTAAAAGATTTTTAAATTATTAGTAAAAATAAGGGAATACAATTTTCAAAATGGCTCAAAAATTAAGAAATCCACATAAAGCTTGGGAAGAGTGGAAACCCGTGAAAATATTAAATAAAATAATAAATAACTCAGTCAGAATAAAATGAGAATATATTATCAGTCTTGTTAATATTTTTCCCTAAAAGAATAATGATTTCAGATTGGATAAAAATTTGTAAATCATAATTCACTGAGATTTATCTTATGCACTTATTAATCAACTTTAAAATGATCAAAGTTCAAATTAACTTAGTTAGAATAAAATGCAATATACCTTTTACTAACTCTTCCAATCGAATTCTTTCATGAACAGCATGTTGGTCAAATAAAGCTAACAACTTTTGATCTAAAAAGTAATAACTTCATTAATCTAAATTGAAAAAAAGAGCTAACACAAAAACATATAAATATTTTGATAGAATAAAGTTTATTGCAATTTATAAATACAGTAGAGTCCCGATTATCTGAGTTAATGTGGATCACAACTAACTCGGTTAAAGCGAAGATTACGAAAAAGGAAAAATAAAGAGTACTTATAAATGTAATATATTTAACATATACAAAATTTATACAAGTACACCGCATACAATTCATATTATAATTAAAAAGCTTACTTAAAAACACTTAAAGAGCATACTTTAAGAGAATTAAAGAGTTTCTACCTAAAAAAGTCCTTAATCGTTTTTTGTTTTACATTACTTTGGCGCTTTTCTGCAGCAATGTTTTGCCATTTTTTAGGGATAACAGGAAGGCTGGTGTCGCCTCTTTTTGTTGTTCTACATATTCAGTAGAACTTACGATAGATTTTAGTCCATCTGTATAAAATATTTTTACATGTTGATTTTCATTGTCGCAGTCTTTATTATCTTCGCTAGATTCATTTTCATTATTGACGATATTAACGATAATTTCATCAAATCAAGTTGTTGGATTTAGTTTTACTGACTGTTTGGAAGATAACATTCAGATTTTTTTCTTCGGCAGTAGTTATTAAAAAAAAAAAAAAAAAAAACAGGACAAAAAAATCCTTGAAATATTTGATAGCTCGGTTAAAGTGGAAACTTGGATAATCAGGGCTCGGATAATTGATACTGTATAATAACTGTCAGATAATTGGGACTCTACTATACATTAATATTTATCACATTAATATAAACACTTCAAAACATGACAACAATTTAAGATCTTGACAGAATGAGAATTTTATGTAAAAGACAAAAACTAAAAAAATTATAATTATGTTGTATAACATTTTCTATAAGTTAAACTAATATTTAAAATCGCTTAAAAAAATATAGGGTTTACAGCAAAACTTTGTCAACTCTGCAAAAACTCAATAATTTAATAAATAAATAAATAATATATATTGTATTGAAAATTGAGCAAACTAAACATCAAATGTGTATGATAATAAATGCTGCGATAAATTGTTAAAAAAGTCATTATATTACCTTCATTAACTTCATTGAAATCATCTAAGAGACAAGCTATAAATTTGCAGTCAACTTGGCCAATGACCTAAATGGACAAAAAACAATGCATTTGTATGAAACAGAAATAAAACTATTGAATACATAAATTAAGCAATGAAAATTAATGTTAACAAAGAATAAATGTCAATTTAGTAGCCTTATATGCATTGCAATATGCAAATTTTTATAACATGTGAATACGAAATACAAATTTCAATGTTTTATTTACAAATTGGATTGTTTCAAAGAGAGATGTAAGAATTTTAATTGGCATGAAAATAGATCAAAATTTGTGATTTTCAAATCATTAGGATACAAATTGTGATGTGTAAATTGTGTAACACAATGATTGATTCTTAAATTGGTATTGAGTTGAAATGTAGGATCAACCTAAACTGGGTCAACATGAACCATGGATAATACAGTTTGAAAAATATGTGAAGTAACAAGTCATAAATTCTAAGAATGTGAATCAAAAGTGACTTTAAACAAATCATGGTGTGAGCACAAACTACTTCGTAAATTGTGTTATTACCTGATATATACTTATTTTAAACTTTAGCTCAACTTATTTCAGAAATTTATTTTATACTAATTTCTATTGCTTTATGTTTGGCGTGCATGCATTAATTGTTAAGTCTTTAAATTTAATTAAATATTATTCACATTAAATAATGCTTCATTGTTAGATTAACATTAGCTATTCATTATCATTATAAACTAAATCTTACTTCAATTTTGAAAAGATACTACAATTTTTAAGATAAATAGGAGGCCCACTTTAGCCATCAGACCCAGACCTCGTGCCACCTTAATTTGTCCCTAAGAGAATGTAAGCGAATAAAAGTATATAATACTACATTGAATGGCTAAATTATTATGACCACTTCCTCAATACATTGTTGGAAAACTTTTAGTCCGTAATACTTCTCAAATTCTTCTTGGCATAGATTCTATAAGATGTTTGTAGGAGGAATTTGACCCTATATCCAATGAACAGCACTTTACAGTTCTGACAGATCGGATTGCACTGGACCCAGCCGTCTGATGCCCCGTTCAAGACTGGCAGCGAAGGCTTTCAAACAGGTTGGCGGCTCCCATAACTTATACGGCGTAATTTGCAGCTCTTAGTTTGTTCAAAGGCATTCGCAGTTGCAATTTCATTAAGATTCCTCTGCTATATGATGTACTGTTGCTTTTCTGTTGGACTGGACAACTCTGGCAAGTCTCCTTTCACCTCGAGCATTTAGTAGCCTGTAACGACCACAAGCCTGACGTTGAAACCCAGTTTTCAGCTTCGTAGTCTGTACACATAAATAACTGCTGCTCTGGAACACTTTACTAGAGCAGCCATTTTAGTTAATACTGGTTCCGATGCTTCAAGTGCCTACAATCATTCCGCATTCAAATTCAGTTAAGTCACGTTTTTTGCCCATATCTTTGCACGTAACACAGTGCAATTGATGGTTCACTTGCCTAACAGTCTCTTTTTGTAGCTATCTTGCCCTTTACAGGCAACACTGTGACGCAATAGTTCATTTTGCATAAAATTGTAAGGTGGTTATAACAACTTGGCCACTCAGTGCATGTACTGCTTAAAAGTCACTAAATCATGACTGATTTAGTAAAGCTGCAAAGAAAAAAAAAAGAAACCAAAAAAAGATGTCAGTATTTTTTAAAAAGTTAATTTGATTCAGAATTTTGTCCCTATAAAAGACAAATTAGTATAAACATCTATGACAATATCAACTTTAATTTAGCAATATCAAAAATAATGGCCAAAAATGGTAATACTTACTTTTAAACTTTTTAAAGTAGCTTTGGTGAAACGATAAGAATTTATAATATACATATGAGACAATGATTGAAGAATTTTTGGATCTTCTGCAGAAACAGCCTTTAAAAAAATAAAAAGTGTTAAAAAAAGATGCTGAATATTGGAATACTGTTAGAGAACATTTAATAAATTTAAAAGCATACTTCTGATGGAACTTCAAACATTGGGTTTTCCCATTTATTAAACAAATCCTGGATATTATTATCTAAAAAAAAATCATATTGATACTTTAACTTCAATAGAAATATTAACAGATTGAAGTTTACAGAAAAGTCTAGTATTAAACCGATTTAAAATATAAGTAATGTAAGATACGTTTTAACTGCACTTTTTCATACATTGTATATGTATTATTAGAGTGCCTAAAATATCCTTTAAAAATTAAGAATTTTTGTGATTGTAACTGTAATTATAAGAATTAAATAATCGTTTTTGTTGTTCATGGCAGTTCTAAATATTTCCAAAAGTTTGGAGAATAAGTTTTGCGAGTTCTGGCTCCTGAAAACTGTATAGGATATCTTCTGATGGAGAGCTGAGTTTAAAAAGTGAAGCCAGAATGGCCTGATAGTTGAAAAAGTGATAAAGTAATAATAATTTTTGTCACTTATATTTGATCATATACTTTATAAAACCTAAATACAAAATTTTATTCCATTCTCTTGAACAGTATTATTCCCAAGAGGTGGTTGGTAAATAAATTAAGTTTATGTTACAATGAAAGAAAGAAAAAAAAACATTTGTGCACCAGGCTACACCTGATCATTTGCTGTCCTGTATGAGGCTAGAGAAGAATTTTATCAAGGAGGGTCCGGCGATGGTATATGATTTTCTGTCGGTGAACGGTCTTCTGGACTTGGTCTAGCCTTATTCTGGGCCAAGTGGAATAAGTAACAACAACAATGAAAGAAAAAAAATATAATAGGGTAAATGATTAATGTTAAACATATAATTGCTTCAAGAAGTCATCAAATTCAATGTGAGCATATTTATAATTAATTCACCATAATTTGAACAACAATAACTCGAGTATTCCTTTAAATGGATTATTTTTGGTCCCGACCCCTTTATTTTTAATTTTATTTAATCTTTAATTTTATTTATTACAGAATACGTTGGTTTCTTATAACTCGAATTTTATTTATTACAGAATACGTTGGTTTCTTATAGCTCGAATTTTTTTTAGAATACCAATTTCTTTTGCGACCACTAATGAAGTGAAATATTCAAACTTCTGAGGCCCCTCACACTTGACTCAGCATGTCTTGAACAGCATCTGCTAAATAAAATAGAGATAAGTTATGTTCTTTTGTGATTACTGTTTGTATAGGTGGTGCAGTACCTTAGTCAATCAAATGAATGTATTTTTCTTAACAACATCTGAAGACATGTTAATGGTATGAATCATTTGAACTGGTTGAAACCAGTTTCTTGCTTATCATAATTGAGGCAACTTGCTTGAAAAGCTTTTCTTCACTTGAGTTGCTCATTCTCAAGTTGATTCCCTTACGTTAATCATTCACAGCTTAAAATTGTTCACCAGGAGTCAAAAGCATATCAAAGCAAAAATAAAAAACTCTTAGTTCAGAAGATAAAGCTAATCTTATTAATGATTAAGAAAGAAATCTAACCACACACACACAAAAAAAAAAGCACAAAATTTGGAATTCTACCTAGTACTCTTTCTACGATTTTAAAAGATAAAGAAATCATCCTAAAATGCCATGAATACAGGAACACTTATTCAATAAGAATAAATAAGTATGCCGTTCCTAAGGTAGAACCAGCTCTTCTTAAATGGCTTCAACAGCATAGGAACTTGAATAATACAATTTTGATAAGCAATACTTTGCTAAGCTACACTATCTACCAATAAGTATTTGGGCACCTACACAAATGACTATATCTGCAGTCATGAGATACGTCACGCCCTCCGTTGGTATATATCGTGAAGGAAACAACATCGGCATTAGTCCCATGCAAGATGCCTACTGTACTATTTTGGATTACAATATGCTTCTTACATTGTGGCAGTTTTACGGGGTGGACCCCTGTTACTTCCAGGACGACAATGCCAGCTGTCATGTTACTAGGATCACCAAGGCTTGGTATGGTGCCAATGGGTTAATCGAATGGACTGGCCTGTCCAGAGCCCAGACCTGAACCCTATCGAGAGCCTCAGGAACGAATTGGATCACCGAATTAAGGGGTGCACTACCCGTCCTAAATCGGTGAAGGAACTTACATGTCTTCTCCAGGCCGAGTGGAAGAAAATACCACTAGCCGTCACACAAGGACTTGCGGAAAGTATGCCCCAGAGGGTTCATGCTGTAATTACTTCTCGTGGAGGCTCTACCAACTATTGATTATGAATAAAGTTTGCTTTTCTTTTCAATCACACATGTCCAAATACTTATTGGTGGATAGTGTATAAAGGAAATTATTTAGCAGCTTAATTGAAGATTGTAAATTTTAACAGGAGCTGTGGCTTACTTTGATGCATGCAGACTCTAGTTTATGATAAATTTTTTCATAATATTTCTATATTACACAGGGAAACAATACCAGCATTAGGTATGAAAACATAAAAATTCATTAAAAGCATCAGAGAAAATCTAAGCAAAGAAAATAGTCAATAATATGCTTTTAAATTTTTTTTTACCTGTTTCTTTAAAATGACGCCATTTCAAATTCATCTCATTTTTGTCCTTCTCATTCATACATGAATTTAAATGAGATTGTAAGACAGTAATATCTTTATCACAATCATCTTTTTCAGTGATGGGGCTGTTGAGGCTTTTAACAAAAGGTGAAAAATCATGTGTGAGAAAAAAGTGCTTCTTATTAGTACCTATGAATAAAAAATATTTTTAATACATTCATCACCAACCAAGACTGAACAAAATTGAGAATACAATTTGAATAATAACTTTCAGTGCATAATTCCCATTTTTTAACACATAATTTATATTTTTTAAGCAAAAGTAATCACAAAATAGAACTAACTGCAAGTGAAAATATTTAAAACAGAACTGATTTACCATCTAAGTTTTGTTCCTGGTTAAGCTGGATAGTTTGCAGAACAAACTGGTAGTTTACCATGCAGAAAACTAGAATTTTTCCAATTTTATTCAACAGAGAAACTGTTCTTTGGAGGTAAATTTTAGTAAAAATTAATGGCATAACAGTTAAATTTATTATGAATTAAAATTGTTTTTATTGAAAGAAATAAGTTTCTTTTGGAAAATGACAAGAGTTGTTTAAAATATTATAACAAGATTAATAGATAAAAATTAAAGTAATTATTTATAACATGAATCATTCAGAGCAGCAATGCAAATAATTTCTTTGAATAAATGGTCCCAAAAACTAAAAATCAAATAGGGTAAAAAAAATTTTAATCAACTTTAAAAAAAATGTTAAATTTACAATATAAACTATAATTTTTTAAATAATAATAATAATAAAAAGGTGTTAGTAGAACAAAAACTTTTTTTTTTCGTAAAAGTCAATGTAACTAAATTTACTAACCAACAGTTTTTATACTTTTTTTACCAAAATCAGGAATTAGATTAATTTCCTAACTCATGCATCTATTTTAAAAATTAAAACTACACAATAAAGTAAAATTAAAAGGTTTCAAAATTAGCTTTAAATAATTAAAAGAAAATCTATAAAATTCACAAGTAAAAATATAAACTTTTAGATTATACAGTAGGGAACCGATTATCCGGAACGATCGGGACCATCGCTGTTCCGGATAACTGATTTTTCCGGTTTTCTGAATCGCTACAAAAAGCCGTTTTTTTATTGCTAAACCCAACTAAAAAAAAAAATTTTTTTTGGAAATAATCTTAAAAATAAGAAAAAACGATGAAGTAATACACTAATGATTATTTCCAAAATGATGGTAAGGTAAACATCTTTCAAAAAAGAAAGGAAAATCCTAAAATCTTATGAGGAGAAATTTTTTTTTTTTAAAAATGGCGGGAAAATTTATCGAATTTCGTTCCGGTTTTCTGATTTCCGGATAACGGGTTCTGTACTGTATTAAAAAATATAAATAAAAAAAAAATATTTGTGAACATTATAGCAACACAAACGATAGACAAGGGGTTCTTAACCGCCCTTTTTTAAACCATATGAAGCAAAATCAAGCAGATTAGTTCTATAATCAAAAATATTTAAAGTTTAAAAAAAAATCATTTTTGTCTTTAGAAAATGTTCAAAAACTATCTCAGAACTTCTGGTCCAGACAAACAATTATTTACTAAATTAATGATGTTGGTAACATTTTTGCTTTAAATTAAAATTATAATTAAAGCTTGCATACCATTATTGAAGCCAACAGTCTCTTCCAAGGTTTTAGATTCTTCTTGTAACAGTTGCGGCATCACGTAAGTGGAATTTCCAGTAACAGTATCAACATAACTAACTCTCTTAGTTTCATTATCAATTTGGCAAACCCAACGATTTCCCTTTTCAACATTATTTTTGTTATCTAGCATATTAATAACAGAGCAAGGTTCATCATTTAATTTAAAATTAATTTTTTCTGGATCTACTTCTATATGTCCATGATTTGCACTTTTTTTTAGAGAGCCACTTAAATTTTCCGAAACATTAGAGCCCTCAAACTGATCAATTATTTCAATTTCAGAATTATTATTTAAAAGTTTATTCTGACATTCAAAGGAAATTTGACTTTCATCTCCTTCAAATTCATGGAAATCTAAATTTGAGTTTTTTCCATGAAGGGAAAATATTTCATCGCTATTAAATTGTTCAACTTCTAATTTATCTTTGGTTTTTACTGGTTTCTTAGATTTAGTTGTTATAATCGGTATTTTTATCACTTGAGGTAAAGACACATTTGATAAAATTTCTGATGATGCTTTAATTGCATTTGAAATTTCAGGATTCGAAGAACTTGAGGAATTTGAAGAACTTATCAAAGCCTCCTTCATAGGTTTTGGTGGGGATGAATTATAAAATGTGCTAGATTTGACATATTGTACAACCATATCTAATGAATTGCCTTCATTTGATACATCATTTCGATTACATCTCAATTTGAATTCACTAACTGAGTTAGATTTCTGAGTATTAATACAAGAATGATTGAACGGTATTTCTAATTCCCTAATTGAATTATGTTCTAAAGTACTATGAGCAGCACTGTTGAATGATACTTCTAAATCACAAATTGAATTATGCTCCAAAACACCATCATTGATTGGTAATAAACTTGAACAAATAGAATTGTGAGGTTTTGAAAGACTAACAGATGAACTATCACTCCAAAGAAATTTTTTTCTATGGCTTCTAAAATTATTTACTTCCAAAGAATTACTGCTTGTAGTGTCAGTGGAACTTTTATCATGAAAATCAATTCGAGAATAGTGTTTATTAAGATCTTTTGGTGTAGTTGTCGTTAAGAAATCTGAATCATTAGCACAAATTACAGAATTATAAACACCATTTTGAGCAATGTTTGGTAAGTTGTTCGAATCAATTACTGAAGCATCATTGTTCATGAGTTGATTTGTTTCCAAATTTATCCTAGGCATAAATTCTTCTAGCAAACACGTTCGATTCAATTTAGAATATTGTGAGGAATTAGGACTAGAACTGATTCTGGAACGATCTTCAAAATCCTTAAAATGCGAACTGGTTTTATCATGTTTGTTGAGTCGTTGAATTTTAGATGGACTGGTCATATTTATATCCTCATTAAAAGTGTTTAAGGGAAATTCTGGTAATCTTTTTCTTAAATTTGAAACGGGATTGTCAGTGTGAGTTTCATCTTTTTCATCAGACATACAATGAGAATGGAAATTGATAGTCTTGGTTGTTTCCAATCTTTCCTTTAAGTTTGCCACAAGTGGAGACATATTGTTGGCTAATTCATGGTCTGAAATGTCACCCATAGTAAGCACTTTTATAATTTCATTTTTTGGTTGTTTCGTTTTAGTTCGCCGAAAGCGTTTTAAAGGTGATAAATTGGAATCATCAGAAAACGTAAACTTTGATGCAACTCTTTGGGATACTTTAGCATCTAATGGTTGAGAAATATCAATCGTTTTATCAAATTTAGAATGTCCAATTACTTTATTTTTTATTGAAGAGTGTTCATGCTTTTCAACATTTTCTTCGCTAGATTTTGGTGGGAAACTAGTCATCTGTTTCATCTTTGGGGGATTATAACAGTACTTTTCTCTTAACTTTTGTAATATAGAATTGTCTTTTTCCAACAATGACAAATTACTTTTAATAGGTACTCGCATCATTACAGGACTTTTTGTTGGAAAAACTTTTCGAGATGGAATATCAATACCAATATTAGGTTGTACAGACATCTTTGGAACTGGAACAATATTTGCAGCTGTTTGAATATATTTTTCCTTATTCCTTTGCTTGTTATTAGTTAGAGTAGTTTTACAAGTTAATTTAAGATCATCAAGAATTGACTTGCATGGTGAATTCTTTTTTAAGCAAATAAATTTTTGGGAATTCGAATCCCCTTCATTAAATTGCAATCTTTTAATCAGATTATTTTCCTCTTCTACACACAAAAAATTAGATGATTTATTACTTTTTGCAATATTTCGTTTATCAGAGATTGCATTAGATTTATCTGCAAAAGATATAACGACATCATACCGCTTAGCAGTATGAGAAAATAAACCTTTTTTGTAGTTATCAACCCCAAGTTTTGAAGTTAAGTCATTTTGGTTTTGAAGATGTGCTGAATCAGAAGATTCATCTCCATCAAAAATGAAATCTCTAACTTTAAGAAGTTTTAAGATTGACATTTCAATGAATCCTGAAATTTTATCCCACTCAGAAAATTCGACCACTTTATGCCTCCGATCAAACATGGAATCATATTTATTTAAAGGACATGAAATATTGATGACAAATGCACAATATTGAGCTTGAGTTTTGGAAGGACTTGAAATGTTAGGGGTAGAGATGCTTTCTTGTCGGCTTTTTTGCTTAGCACATAGGAACTTGCATAAAGTTCGATTAATCAATTTGTGAAGATTGTTAGTTCTTAATATTGGCTGTTTACTCACATACAAGAATTGCAATTCCCTGTTTAAAAAACAATCCATGCTGATAACTCCATTGATCCGATAATCTTCAAATTTCTCATCAATAGACTTGAGATTCTTCGCTTTCTCTCGACCAAATAGCTGCATAAAAGCAGACTCTGTAGAAGAACATTTTTTGAAATGGAGAATGGTAGCACCACTAACTTCATTTAATAATGAAAAAGAAATTTGGGGGTGCATCAAAGCAGTGCTCTGCAACAATTTGCGAGTTTCCTCTAAATCTAAAGCTTCAGATATTGTATTTTTTCTTACAGGCCTATTATACATAAAATCAAAAACAGTGACAGTCGTTCCTTTACTTACTCTTTGGTTTAAAGAGGGGCATACTTTGTCATTATTACCAAGGGTAAATATTTTACAAAATGTTTTTTCAGAATCAGCAGCTCGGGTTTCAATCATTAAATTTGAGGAAACATTTTTTAAGCTAGAAATTGCTTCCCCTCTATAACCAGCATATTTGAGGGAATTTAAATCTTCAATTGTATGGCATTTACTAGTTGCATACCTAAGATATAGAGAAAAAAAGAGGATTAATAACATTAAAAAAATGTAAACATGTATCGATAAGGGTTTTAAAAAAATGTGCAATTTCAACAATCTCTGCCAGGTATGTTAGTTAACAAAATACCCACCTGAACATCTTTTTTTTAGACCATGGTAATAAAAAAATATAAAAGAACATATTATTAATTTTTCAAATAAAAATGATAGCAACAACATAATATTTACAGCAACACCCCTGTGTCAGAATTTCTTCGAGCTATTTGCAACAAAACTGTCTAGCACTAATATCTTTCTACAAGATACTTTTAATAATAACAAACATAGATGTCACTAATTTAAAATAATAAAAGCGCTAAGTTTACAAAAAAAAAACTATAATTTTTTTTTTATAATTGCACATATAATAATTTTTTATTCCAACATTATGGGTGATATTCAAGCATTTTATTGGGAGGGGGGGGGGAAACACATAAATTATTTCCTTTTCTGCATATTGTAAATTCACATCACAATAAAAAAAAGTAATTAAAAATCATGAAGTACGTTGCCGAAATCAAGTGAATCGGAATCCTCAAAAAGAGGTTACTCAAATGCATAATAAATAATTCTGATAAAAAATATATTGTATACAAAATACTGGATTTAAAAACTATTGAGAAATCATAAGCAATAACTGCCAAAAATTCGCATGTTACAGCACATTTTACAAGTGCAAAAAACTAAAATACAGTAGAGTACTGTTTAAACCAAAATTTCAGATTTCAGTGATCAAAATGATAATAGTCTGGATAACCAGTTATTAATCAAAGGGGATGATTAGAGAAATGAACCTCCATAGTCAAAAGATTTTGCTATTATTGAACCTCATTACTTTGGATAATTGAGGTTGTAATGTACAAGCTACACTCTTTGTTCAATTAAAAAATTATCTAAATAATTTAAACATAATTTTTGTGTAAATATAAATGAAAATGTATTGTTTGCAGTATAAAACTATTCTTGATGTCAAAATTAAAATATCAAGGGTCTGTCTAGGTTTTTCTGAGAGGTAACTATTTTGTGAAAATTTAAACATAATTTGTGAAAAATTAAAAATTATATTATAAAATCAACACAAAAACATGGTAAAAATATAGATTTATAGTTTCTTATAGGATACAAAAGTAAAATTTTAAGAAAAAGCATTTTGTGAAACTACCGTTTTCCTAAAATTGAATTCGTGAAGGTACCGCTAAGCGGTAGTAAGTTCGACCTGGACAGACCCCTGAATATGCAATGTAAATTTTTTTTAATATTTAGCATTATTTCAAAAATAAAAATTAACTAAACATAAAAGTTGATAGCTGATCTAATTTTTATTAGGGTGACCTGGGGTAATTCCTGATCAAAAAACGCAAACATCTATTTTGTGAAAAAACTATTCAAAATAGAATTTTAATATTTACTGGAAGTTTGAGGCTATATGAGATGAGTCCAATGGCACCTTCTTTTGTTTGAAAATCTAATTAGAATTTAAAAGACTTTACATTTCTAGTGATCAGGAATTACCCCTGGTCTTGATCATTTCTGGGGTAATTATTGATCACCAGTTTTTATTGTAAGGGGGCTGTTTAAAAATAATTATATAATGGTAATTAATAAATAAGACATCAAGATCATACAAATAAACCAAAAAGATATGTTTAAGCAGCTAATAAAATGATTTATTTAAAAGCAAGAAGAACGATTAACACTTTCAAAATTCTTTGCATCGTGCCATACATTTTAGGCAATCAGCCAACTCGTTCTCATGTTCTTCTGAAATATAAGAGAGTTCCCACATGGGTTACTTTTGCTGGATTTTTTAACTTCATTAAGGGAAAGTGTAAAGTTAAGTAAGGTACGTCAACAGCTCTGGCAGCAGCTCTCACACTGAAATTTTCATTTTCCATCATTAAAAGAAATTCACTAATTTTGTTTTCTAGAAGCTTAGTATCCTTTTTAGGCTTATAATTTCTCACCATATTTATACTAGGCTAATTTATCAACTTAAAAATTATTCTAACATTTATACTAGGCTAATTTATAAATTTAAAAACCATTCTAACGATGTACGCACATAAAATTAAGATAGAAACAAGGTAAGACAAACCAGAAATGGTGCAAATCAGAATACAGTCTTGTATACAGTTAAAAACAAATTTTGTGATGACAGTTAAAATATATTTTATAGTTGTTCCACTTAATAAATATGAACTGTTATTTAAGAAAAGACAATTAGGTATTTATAAGCTATTTTATATACTATTTATAAGAAGAAATGACAATGATCAGGAATTACCCCAGTGATCAATAATTACCCCATCTGTAGGGGGCAACATTTGATATAGTTTCCTATAATCAATTATAATGTTTACAGTAGATGTGAAACAATTAAACAAAAGCTTACACTACTTTTATATCAAAGAAAAAGAAAGTGACTCAAAATATTTATTATTAAGAGAAGGAGGGGGATCTTTGCAGAAATGTGCACATTTTGAAACCCATCTTTGAAATGGAAAATACAGAAAGCCGTTTAAAAGATACTTATTTTGCTAGATTAAACAAAAAATTATTAAGTAAATGTAGTTATACTTTAGTAAAGTGTACAAGCATTCTTGTCCATGTCTCAAATTTTAAAAAAAAAATAATTTTTTTAAAATAAAACTTAGGTGATCATTATTTACCTCAGAAACAGAGTGATCGTGAATTACCCCGGGTCACCCTACCTGTAAAAAACACTTTTAAAACCAATAAAATTAATAGAATGCTTATATTTTAAGCAACCAAATCTAAACATTTACAATATAAATTTCAATTTACATAATCAAATTTTAAAAACAAACATATACAGATTTTAAATAGCAAAAAACTCTCAAAAATAATTAAAAAATCTTTTTTTGAATGGGAACTGAAAATAGATAGTTGATCTCTAAAAATAATTTTAATCCGATATACATGTTTGAAAAACAAAAAAGAATAAATAAAATAAAACATAAATAAAAACAAAACTGACCTTTCTCCCACCAGTTGTAACTCTTCAGCAGAAATACCATGCCCATTGTCAACAACTTGTATTTTGTATTGCTCAAGATTCAAGCGAACAGCAATACATTTTGCATCAGCATCAATAGAATTCAACACAAGCTCTTCCACACATTGAGCAACAGTTGTAAATGCTACATCAGACCTTATTTTCTTTATAACATCAGAAGGAAGCTCTCGAACTTTCATTCCTGTAAAAATATGTGGGAATATTAAATGCGCTTTACCATTAATATTATTTATTTATTTGCTTGTATGAAAGGTATTTTTAATACATACGGTCATAAAAAAAAGGAGAAAAAAATTAAGTCGCAAATTTTGCAGTATGATGCGAGTTGCAAAGCTTTACAGAGGAAAAAAACATTAGAATTATTCTGTTTTTAAAATTTCAAGTAAAAAGTAAAAAATTTATTTTTTTATTTTGCTGAGTTTGAAACACAAGGTTGAAGATCCAACTAAATTATTTATTCCCAGTTATAATTTTTGAAAAGTTGTTCTTGAATTTCAGCTTACATTTAATTATTTTTTGTCTCACAGTCCTGTTTTATAGTTATCACTGATGTTATGCCATTAATTTTATTTATTTTGAAATCTCAGTGCTTGTATTGTTTTTTATGCAATATGGAATATTTGCAAAACATTTTCAATCTTTCAAGACAATCTGGTTATTTTTTTTTAAAAAAAATTGTATTTATAGGACTATGAAACAAAATAAATGTTAGTGTTATATGTGAAATTTATTTCGTTACGAAGGACATTTTAGAACTTCATGTATTATCTAATGCAGATTTTGGAAACTACAGATAAATTTTTCAACAAAAAATAAGCACCTTTTAAGTCCTTTTTAAGCATTCGAAAAATATTTTCAACCACTTTCCAAAATAAATAAATAAAATAAAAATATCATAATTAGGATCTGTGCAGCAATAAAAAAAAAAATTTTCTACCATAGAAAGTTCATAAAACTTTACATAATCCTGATAAAATAATTAGTTTCTGATAAATATTGCAGAGAAAATTGTGAAAATCATGCATTTTTTGTAATTTAGAACGACAATTGATAAGGCAAAGAAAAAATCTCTTTTTAAAAGACAGAAAATTAAGCACTTTTTACAAACCTGAATAAAATAAAATACCCTTAAGGGCTTTTAAAAAACATAAAACAAACATTAGCACCTTTAAGCACTTTTTAAAAATACACCCTATTCTAATCAATACTTAACCAGACATGATGATAAAAGATTCAAAGAAATGGAATAAAACATTTTGATGAAAGACCTTTTAATTTGTAAGGCTGAAACTTTGTGGTTAATTTTTTTTCTTTTTTTACTATTTGTATTAATGGTAACTTGAATATTTTATATCAAAATACTAAAAACAAAAGGAAGTCATTCTCTTTTCCATAAAAAAAAGATGGATGAGTCTAGCTTTTCTCTGAATGAAAATATTTTCGAGTATTTTTAAATCTTATCATTATTTAATCAAAAAGGTGGGTAAAAATTATGAAATGATGAGGCTTTGTCATTGAAACTCCTAAACCAAGATAAAAACTTGATTTGTGAACAATCTTCAAGTTTAAGCATGACAGTACTAATCTGCAAATAAAACAGCAGCGTCAGCTTTCCAGTGACATGACAGTAATGTGTTGGCGTCATCAGCGCATAAAATAGTGGAAAAAGAAAAGAAAATTTTTTCTTGAGGAAAAACAAGTTACTCAAAGTCAACCCCTCCACTGAAATTCTTTAGATTTTCAGAAGTACAAGTACTTCTGTAATTCATAAAGCTCCACCAGCACTGATTTTAAAACACCTTTGAATAAGAAGACAAAAGTTATTTTTCTAAATCATACATATTAAATTGCTATCTCATATCCCCTGACATGCTAAAATCATAAAAGAAGAATCGTGACAATTTAACAAGTAATTGTTTATTCAACGATTGATTTTATTATTTTTTCATATTATTTTGAGCATTCTCAAACCAAAGCACAGAATACTCTCATATTTGTGAAATTTGATAAGGTGAAATTTTCCCTGACAATTCCAGTGTCTGGGGTAAAATTACAATTTTCCCACTTTTATTTAGTCGAATATCCTTTCCCCTGATTTTTTCCAGTATTCCCCATATTCCATGTCCCTGCAATAGACCATATATAATAATAACTCAATAATGAGGATAATAAATGAATAAAAACTGGATCATTGCATATAAATTAAAACTAAGTTAATTAGTGTGTTCTTCATTAAGATATATATTTCTGTTTTCATTGTAAGTACATTATTAGTGTACGTTTTAAAAAATGTTATCTACATTTGAATTTATTTGAACAGATCAAAGACTTCATTACCTAAGTTCATTTTATTTAAAATGACAATACTTAGAATAAAAATTATTTTTGCTTCAAATATACATTGAAACTATTTAGATCAAACATTGAAAAAAAATTTGTGAATTTCGCTAAATTTAACCGCTTTCATTGAAGAATAAATAATATAATAATTCATACTGGGTAAAAATATAATAAATCATTCAATTATTAATATTTCTTTAAATACGTAGAAGTATAAAAAATAGATTCATTTTAAGACACATCAAAGTTAAAATAGTAGATTTAAAAATAACACAAGCTTCATTTCATTACGAAATCGGATCCAAGAAATAACACCCGAACAATACATTTCAACTACCAAAACGAAACAATTAAATTAACAGTTACGAGTTAGAAAAAAAGTTCTTAATTTACAACAGTGTTTGAATTTATGTCAATAACGATTTGATTTTAAGAAGAAAAACATAATCATTTACTTCGATATTCACTTAAAGATACATTCTACATTTTTATCCCATAAATTTTCCCTTTTACGTTAAAAATGTTAATCCATGAATCAAAATTGAAGGGGAAATAAAGAGAATATTTTTCAGATAACCAGATATTCTAGAGCGAGCGACAGATAAAAACATAAATTTGTAAAGCAAATTTTAAATGGAAACATTTCGCGCACTTCACTGTGTTCAACTTTTCAAACTGAGTTGTTGGTTATGTCGTTTAAAATGTCATATTTAAGAACATTAATTTTTTTCACTGTTCTGTTTGTACTGACAGATTGATTTTAATGAACGCAGGATAGAGCAACAAGAAGTAAAAGTTTAAGTTGTTGTTGCTAAGTTGTTTCTTTTTATATTTTTGTTATTTTGATATTTAATTTGATCTATATGCCACATTAGATAAGAAAATCGAATCTCACAATTTTTAAAACTAAAAAATCAATAATAATACACTAAAAACCACCTGATAAAGTATCTGATGAAAGTTTTACGAAAACGCTAATTAATCTTAAAAAGGCAAAACAATATTAAATACATAAACAGGTAACAATGTAGATTTGATTTTTAATGTGAAAAAGTTTTATTTTATTCAAAAATATACTAGATTCCCCTCTGAAAAGACATGTGAAATTTAACGAAATTTGATTGGTTGATAACGAAACAGCTGACCTACCAGCTGGTGAAACAAAACGTCAAATCAAATCAAAATATTCTGCCGCGGATGATGAGCTTGTCCTGTGGTTTCATTTCGTAAACATTCAGATAACACCTGTTGATGAATCAAGGGTTGTTTCTGTTGGGTTAAAAGGATTACTAATATATTGTGTACATATGACTCATTCTAAAGATTTGTGTGTCTATCGAATTAAGAATTAGGTGAATTTGTTTAGAGTAAGTTTTTTTATTATGTTTGTTAAGAACATTTAAGTTATACATTTTATTTGTATTTTTTTAAAATATAAATTAGTTATTTTTTCATTCATTGAAATTATAAACTATAGGTGAATTATGTTATTAAATCATTGAGAATTTTAATTTATTTAAATTACATTATGAAAATGCATATTATTATTATTATTATTATTTTTTTTTTCATTAGAACTTGTTTTACTTTTAAGTTCTTCTGCAATATTAACAGTATTAACATGCATTTAAAATTGGTACTTGAAAGAGCTAAATTTCTATCTTTGCTCAACATTCTTTTACTAGTAGTTATTGCAAAAATTATTTTAAAGGAAATAGTTTGCCCAATACTGCTACTTTGTTTTCCGCTTTTAATCAAAGAAAAATAAAAAGAATGAAGTGAAATCGAATCGCAATCAGTGCTTGATTTATCATAGGCCTGAGAGGCTCAGACCTATTGCTACAAATAATTTCTTTTTGACTTTTTACTTAATTGTCTATTAGAATTGAATTTACAAAAATTTTAATTAATATAAGCTTAAATTTACTAATACAACGTAAATTACTCATGTCATAAATAATTTAAAGGCATTTCATACATCAAGAAATAAATTTTTTCAAAGTTATGACCGGTTGGGGGGGGGGGGAAANGGGGGGGGGGGGGTTCTGTGCTTAGTCTTATTTCTATATCAGACCCTGATCGTAATAATAAATAAATAAATAAAACATTGATTGCATCTATGGGCGTAAACTTGTTTATAAATGAGTAGATAAAATGTATTGAAAATTCAATTAAATTATCGGGAAAGAAAGAATTATTTTTAAAGATTTATCTGCATAAATTTGTCAAAATGCGGGTATTTAATGCATGTATAAACTCATAAGTAAAAAATAAATTTTTTTTTCTTTTATACATTTTGCACAAAAAAAAAACAAAAAAAATTGATCAAAAACTGCTCTTTTTTTATTTTTGAAATGAAAAATTCAAGATTAAATTACTCTAGGAACGTTTGTGATAAAGTTGGAAAATATGACTAAATGAATAGTACTTGCTATCACTTTTTTTTCCCAAGGGTATTCGCCATTACTTTTTTAACTTGCGCAAAATATTTGAATCTCGAATGTTCGCACTTTCATGAAAATTAATTTAATGGAACACTAATCTTTCGATTCATGAAGCTTTTATTAAATATTTTGAAGTTTAGTAAGAGAGGGAAGAAAGTTCTTACATTTTTAGATTGAAATAATTCGTAAGATATTTTGATACCATGAATTTGTAATGATTATATGACAAATGCAAATTGAAGTTTATTTGCCAAAATGTAAATAGCCGGCCAGTTAATTTTATTTTCTTAGTGTTTTCCTTTATTTTATTCATTAAAGATCTCAATTTACATAAGTATATTCACAGTTTTGTGGTAAAGTAAGAATTACTAAACATTATCCTTTTTTTTTAAATAATTACTATCACGTCAAAAAATCTGTAAAAAAAAAAAAAAAGTGCATAATAGTTTTTTCTCTCTGAAATACAAATTTAACTGATTTGCTCCTGTGTTTATTTATATTACTAAATCAAAAAAATTTCGTTGATATTGAAAGAGGAAAGTTATTTTTGTATTTTTCATTGAATACGTATTTTTTGGGTTTACTGGCAGAAGCCTTCACTGATTATTCAAATGTTTAATAATTAAGTTAAAAGAATTTTAAAATATGTAGAGAAAATTCGAATCCTGTTTCGCTTCACCTAAACCACTATAAAAAGCTTTTTAGTAGATTTATTTTAACAAAGCAATTCTTAATTTTTTTCGTAATTCGTAGCCTATGCTAAATGTTGTGGTAAATTAATGAAGAAATTGAGATTAAAGGAATAAAATAAAGAAATATTTCATGGTAAAAAAGATATACTTTTGAGCAAATTAATTCAAACTTGCTGTCATAATATATAAAAATTATTATGAGATTAAAGAAATTATAAAAATTGTCGGAGGGCAAACTCAATTATTTAGTTTCACGTTTTAAGCAAAAAAATCTTCCGAAACTGAACGATTTTTAATAATCTATGTTTTAACAATATGCCAATTATTTTTGAGAAATCTGATTTCTCCTAGATATGCTAATTAAAAAACCATGCAAAATATTATAGATATGGACGAAGAAATATACTTCACCTAAATAAAATCGTTAATAAATATTTTACCTCATCTAGTAATTTAAAATGACGTCGGAAATTTTTGTTATTATTCCTCCCTAACTTAAATAATTTGTAGCAAATTAACGAGAAGTCAAAATAGATTGTTATGTAAAAAAAAAAAAGCTCTAAATTTAGAATTTTTTTTTAAAATTCTAATTTTTCTTTGGTGTCATTCTCTGTTGTCCCATAACAATTATTTTGTATGTATAGTGATTTAATGGTTGCATAGGAATACATATGGTGTTATATAATGACCACCCTTAATTATATTTTAAAATTGTTTTCTACAAAAATTAAGGTATAAAAATATATGCGTTAGGAGTCTAAAATTAATATTAAAAGCCACGAAAAGACAAAAACGCTGTGAAAATCTGACAAATTACTAGGAAAGCAGATGTGCAAAACATCAAAACCTGTTAGATTGCCGGATGAAACTGATAAAAATTGAGACTATTATAAGAAACGCCTTCGTGTTTCAACTTGTCGGTTTTGGGTATCTGTTTTATTTTTCCTCGTCTGTGTCTTTTTACAAACCTTCTGGGTATATTTTTTTAAAAATCTTCTTTGTAAAGGATTCTAAAAAATAGATTAAAGGTTGTGATTACGGAACACCCTAGGTAGTCGAACCTAGCAAAATTATTCAGACTTTCTTCAAACAAAGCAGATAGTCACCGCACTTTTTATTTTGCTCGTAAAATCAGTGAATGCTACCGTTGCCGTGTCATTGAAAAAACAACGCAAGTGCAAACATTTCGTGAAGCACTTTTTTTTTTTGAATTTGGCAGTATAGGGCATATTTAGCAGAGTAAAAACTTATCGAAAGAAAAAAAAACTTTTAAGAAATGTTAATGTATTTTGGATTTTTTTTTTTCAAAAATTCATCATATGCTACTGCATAGAGCTTCGCCCAAAAACGGCATTCCCTGACACCTGTACAAAGATGCAGTAAAAAGTGGTCGGGGGGTGCTTTTTTAATGCGGCGAACCGGGTTCAAATCCCATTGATACGAATGCCGCACCGCATTCTTGCACCGACCACAGTGCTGACGTGAAATATCCTCAGTGGTACACGGATCATGGGTTAGAGACCCCTTGCCGTCAGGCTAACCTTGGGAGGTTTTCGTGGTCTGCCTCTCCATGTAATACAAATGCTGGTTAGCTCCATCAAAAAGTCCTCCACGAAGACAAATTTCTCCCACTACTCGATCCAGGAGTTCCCTTGTCCTCTGGATTAGGTTCAAAATTACAAGGCTACGGAGTTGAACATTTGTAGTCGTAAACCCATAAAATTGGGTCGGCTGTTCAACGACGGTTATAAAATATAAAATAAAATCTTCACTACTTATTCATGTAAAAAAATATTAGCAAATAAATCTCAATCAGTCAATAAATAATATCTTTAGTAAGTTTGAAGTGGCACACATAATTTCTTTCCCCTTCAGATAGTAGCAATTTTTCCAACACGGTTTGCATCCCCTGGTATACGATAATCTTAAGAATGCTTTAACTCTTTGACTCATATGGGACACGGATGACCCTCTCATATATATATTTTTACATTCTCAAATAACGAGCAAAACTATATTTTGGTACTTTTAATATTAAAAAAGTTTAATAATTATTAAGAAAATCTGTTAGATTATCGAAATTATATTTGTACTATAATATAAAATCCAAAAAAGTAATTCGATTTTTTTTAATTCATATTCAAATATTTAACAATAATTGATTTCGTAAATTAAAGAAATTTCAACGATGAATAACTGTTTCTCTTAGATTTAAATAACTACAAATAAGTGCAAATTTGAAAAATTGTTTGGCACTGAGTAAATTTGAAAAATTTTACCGAAAAAAACGGTGTTTTGTGCAGTATTTCATAACCATAAATTATTAAAGTGCTAGATATATTTTTCACTTATTTTGACACAAAATAATGAAAAAAGTATGAAAAATAAGTGTAGTGAAAAATGATTCTACGGTAAGTTTTAGTATACCCTTTTGCGGTATGGCGTTTGTTTACAAGATTCTGTAATACTCGGGTTTTGTTTGAATAAAACATATTCTATATAGGATTTAATTTTGATACTACTTACCACATTAACGATTTATATTGCGACTTAACTAGCTTTCAAAAAGAGTCATTTTGGTACTTTAAAAAATTGTTGTTGGCAATTTTACGCTGATATTTACTGACTGTGTCTTCAAAGTCAAAAATATTATTTTCATATTTGCCTTTTTTATTTTCCAGGATTATGGAATAATTGTATTACTGAATAAATATTTTGCTGCACTTCAAGAATCTCACCTATCAAAATGCCTTCAAAACTGGAACAGCTTCAGTTACAGTTTCGACAAAGACTGAACGAAGAGCGTATGATTAAAATCCATACCGATAACCAACAAAAAGCTTTGAGCAAAGTTTCAAGATACACCAATGGTTACCAAAACAGCCCTTCTTCTACTTTAGTTTCTCCCAAACCTCCACAATCTGTCGTTCCTCCTCAAGCACACCATTCTCCTATTAAGAAGGGTAGCCCTGGTGTGGACAGATCTCGTCCCTTGCCCCCTATTGCCAAGGAACAGCCGAAGAACTTTTCCAGTAGTCGAAGTAGCCCAATACCATCTCCCGTAGAGAACTTTGCCAAAACTGCTGATTTTCGGTCCAAATCTGTTGACTTAGAGCAAAGAAATAGGCTTCCAATCGGTGTTCAGAATGGTCGAGGTACGATCCAGAGAAATGGTAATGCCAAACCGGTAATTCTTGAACCTAAACAAGTGTACCAGTCCAATGGAGCTTCCGATAGAAAATCTAATCAGGACACGCTGACCAAGTTGAAACAAGCCGAACTACAGCGTTTGAGAACTAATACCAAGGTAAGTGGTTAACAATATTATGCATTTTAATCTTTGCTTATGGATTGCATTAGCTTTTCTCATGTAAATACAAATTTCGCGTTTCTAAAGTTAAGTTCTCTGGTGATCTTCGTAGTATTTGTTTTTAAACAGGAATTTATACACTAGTTATCTTTTTAAAAAAAAAAAAAAAAAAAAAAAAAAAAAAAAAAAAAAACTTGTGCAGATGATTTTAGCGGAATATTCCATGTTCTTTTCCCATGATATCTTGTTTTAACATTTTATGTTACGGAAAGCTCACAAGACAGATTTTTTTTTTTTTTTTTTTTTTTTTTTTTTTTTTTTTTTTTTTTTTTTTTTNTTTGCTTATAGTGGCTTAACAAAAACGTTACAACCCTAGGGAACTAGTATTTCATTAGATCTGAAATGTGCGTTTGCTAGATAATAATCTCTTGTCATTGTTATGACGTTTTTGTAATTATCTCTAGTTTTGAGTATATCATTTTCGTATTCAGCTCTCATAAGGTTAAAGTTATGTAACGTCATGATTATTATTTTTTTGTTTTTTTTGTGTGATTTTTTTTACTCAATGTTGATCTAGCACGATCTTATCAGAGCAGGGTTTATCTTGTTTTAGAAATAAATAAAAATTCCGTTACTCTTAGCAATAAAAAAAAATTCTTCTGTCTTTTTGTGTTAAATATAGTTTGCAGCCATGTTCAGTTTTAACCCTAAGTAAATAGTATCGGTAAATTAACTTTGAGTTAGGCGTAGTATAACCACATTCAACTCTTGTGTCTTTAAATTCTTTCTTGTAATACAATAGATCTTGCAAAGAATTGATTTTCTTACAATACCAATTCTTCTGACTATAGTTCATACAGTTATAAAAATTATATAATATGTACACCGAAGAGCCATTATATTATGACCACCTTTAGCCATCAAAACTGTTAGAACCCGCCGTGGCATTCATTCCACAAGGTGCTGATAGGTAGTCTGAGGTATCTGGTACCAAGAGCTCACCAACTGGTCCTGCAATTCCCTCACATTGCGAGGGGATAGAGTGGCAGCATGAATTTGGTTTTCCAAGTAGGACCACAAATGCTCTATTGGATTAAGGTCAGGTGAATTTGGGGGCCAAGACATGACTTGAAAGTCACTGGAATGTTCCTCGAACCAATCCATGACGATTCGACCCTNACATATATTATATAATATATTATATAATATATTATATAATATATTATATAATATATTATATAATATATTATATAATATATTATATAATATATTATATAATATATTATATAATATATTATATAATATATTATATAATATATTATATAATATATTATATAATATATTATATAATATATTATATAATATATTATATAATATATTATATAATATATTATATAATATATTATATAATATATTATATAATATATGTAATATATAATATATTATGTAATATATATAATATATTATATAATATATGAATAAACTAGAAAGTATAGAACTTGAAATGCTTGTTTGAAAAAATTGTTTTCACTCAAATGCATCATACTTTGAAATGCGTGTTTAAATAAACAGACACGACTCAAATGCGTATTTAAGAAAATGGTTATAGCTTAAAAATCATGTTTGAAGAAGTAGACGTAGCTCTTAATGAGCATTAAAGAAACTGGAATTAACACAGATGTTGCATTTCTATTGTTAAGCAATAAACACAAAATTCTAACATCTTCAATATTCTTTAGAAAGGTGTGTGCGAAATTAATTTGTTAACTCGTTTAGTTTTCGTAGGATGTAAATTTACTGACTGCGACTTAAAATCTAAATTTGAAATGATATTTCTTTTTTTGTTCCTTTCTAAAAAGTAAATTTTTTTAAATACACTATTCCCATCATTATTTCCATATAGATATTTCCATATAGACTCATGTCAAGCTACATCTTTCGGGTAATGTGCAGTTTGCCTACGATAGGTCAATTTTCTTTGATTCCCTTCAGACAATGTGCATTTTGCCTACTCTATTTTTATTCCCTTTTGGGCTATGTGCATTTCGTCTATACTATGTTTATTTCCTTTATTCTTTTTGGGCCATGTGCATTTTGTCTACGTCTATGTGCATTATTGTCTATGTACATTTTGTCTATTTCTTTTATTATTCCTTTTGAACTACGTGCATTTAGCCTTCGCTATGTTCATTTTTCTCAAACGCTCATTTTGAGCTATGTCCAAAATAAGTTTACTAACGAGTTACAGCGGTTGCTATTGAAATTAACTGTTTTATGCAAGTCCAGAGGTTACTAATTTTTCGCAAAAAAAAAAATTCAACGATCATGACCTGTCTGGCGAATCACGCTTGGTATCAATATATTAAAAACGAAAGAAACCCTTCTCTGTTTGAAAATTTCAGAAAGCAGCAATCTTTTTAAACTATACCTAAAACAGGTTTAAATAAATGTGAATGCCCTCTGAAATAAATAAAAATACCAACAACTTTCTTCCTCCTACGCCGAATCTTAGTCAAGCAAAGTTCTTGGAAAAAGCTCGCGCTCTCAGTTATCAAAGCCAGTGATCTTGTAAGCTTTTTGTGCATATTCCGAAATTAGTTATGAGTTTATCTCCGTCGGCACTAGCTCTATACTTACTTCAACTAAGTGACAGAATGTATTATAAATGGGCTTGAAACACGCCAAAGTTTTTGGAGTTAATGGTTTTAAAAACAACAATGAAACAGTAACAAATCTCCACAGATGTTTTTAATGATAACCTTGCATTTACTTTGTTTGTTTTCTTTCTGATATAAAATTTTTATTCCTCTAAATTGTTTAGTATTTCGAATAATAATTTTTCGAATACTATTTTATCTGATTATATGATGGTGATAAAAAAAATATATCAATTTATGAGTGATGTCTTATCTATCGTAAATAATTCCTCTTTCTCTAACTTTGAAAACTGAGCCATTTTTTTTAATAAATAGGATGATGTTTAATTATTTAAATTTAAATATTTTTTAAAATTTATTGCGCTGATTCATCGCAATTTTCTCCTGTCTGGATCCAGAATAAAGTTTATTAATATTTCATTATAAAGTATATTTCATATAATAAATATTACGTTCAAGTTACAGTTTTACAGGAATATTTTTGTTTATGAATATTAAATTTAGTGAAATCTACAGGAATAATTAAAAGCAAAATTCTGGTTTAGAATCTTTTTGATTAATTTGAAAACATGCCACCATGAAGAGAAAAAAAAATCCACTTTAAATCCAAAGCTATATTAAAATCCCAGAAAAATGTATTCTAGTTGTGAAATTTATTTATTAAACACAAATAATTGAATAAAAAATTCATAGATGTAGCTCATTGTTTTTTTTTGACATAAATGAAAAATATTTTTTTTCATGTCAATCTAGAAAAAAAGGCTACATACATTATCAACCGAACTCTTGATATCTGCTGCTATTGAAAATTTTTAAAAGTATATTTAAAAATAGTTTATGTGGCAAAAGTAATTTCTTTCAGCTTTTGATGCATTTAGGATCGTTCCTAAACTATCCATGGATAAAACGGTGATGTCAAAAACACTGTGTCAAAAACATTTTCCAAAAACCTAAACAATAGCATTTATGCATTGGTTGAAGCATTATTCTCATTTTAAATATTAAATTACAGCTATTGTTTAACTCCAAATGAATAAAATCGTCAAAAACTGACGCATGCATGAAACTTAATAACCCTGAGAAAAAATACTAATAAAAAAGAATTGTATTTTGAATAGATTCAAGAATTCGTGTATACTCAAGCTTTATATTAATATCAATTCTTAAGGAAAAACTTGAAACTCTCTGAAACTTGTATCGCAAAGGTTAAAACAAATTTAAAAAAGGCGTACTGATTGAGTATATTCTGGAATCAAATATTGAATTCCATTCTAACGATGTCAGAAAAATATCGTTTTGCAAACAAACCTTTTTTAATTCCTATCATCGCAATCTCAGAGATATCTTTTTCATGTAGGTCGAAATAAAAAGCAATTCTTTTTGTAGATGATAGAAGAGCGTGAGATTAAACCATGCATAATTCCTTCCTAATTGCTTGTATGCACGCCAACAGGACACACATGTGCACACGAACACTTCTTTGGTGAGGGCTCTATTATTCCGGAAATACGATCCAGTTGATTTCTAAGAGCAAATAAAAGGACATAAAATTGTATACAAGAAGCTAAATATGGAATTGCAAACAGTTAAATAAATAATATTATCATAAAACGGGTAATGGAATTTAAATGCTTATGCATACTATGCGCGTGTCTATAATAATAGTGATGTTTGTTTTAATGATAAAAGCTAGATTAGGTTCTTAATTGAAAATATAAATTGGAATTGTTAATTTTTGATTTATTGTAAACAATTGTTTCCACAGTTGGGAAAACTGCAAAGTTGTAACTGCAGTAAAGTCAAAATATATCAAAATTTTTGAAATCGAAAAATTTCCCTCTAGCTAACGTTTTGAAATGTTGAAAAAAATATGAAATTTGGAAAATGTTTTGTAGAAAATAGTATATTTTTTATTATGTAACAATTTTATACCGTGTAAAATATATTCTCTTTAAAACTGTGCAATTTTTGTTTTTTGTTCTTAAGTCTCTATAATATTTGTGAACAATAGCGTGTCCCTTGTCATTGAAAAAAAATGCTAAAGGTGACGCATGATCTAAAAAGATTTTACTTTTTAATTTCGCAGCTTTTGTTACAATCTTCTTTTTTTTTTTTTTACTCCTTGTGGAGCGGATTAAGCTAACTTTAAAAGGAATTCAGGCAAATGTGCAGCATAATGAAAAAATATCTAATCATTTTGGAACTTTATAATCTCCTAATACATCAATAATATTAGAAATTCGGTTCTCTAAATAAAAAATTCAGTTAGTGTAAAGGAAAAATTTTACCAATAAATTCAACCGAATTTGAGAGACAAAAAAAAAAAAAAATCAATTCAATAGAAAGCGGGGGAAAATTGTCTTCACTGATAATTAATGTTTTTCAAAAATCGTGATTGAGATGTTTGAAGCACTACACTAGGCGTGTGCACAGAGTTTAAAAAATATGTATTTTATTTGAAAAATTTTATAAATAGACTTACAAATCTAGTTATTCCGGTAGCTATGTATGTTTGTTATTTTTATGTAATGTTCGCAGAAATAAGTTTGATACAAAATGTACTTATTCAACTATTTCAATGACGGAAAAATGCAGACATTAATTTTAAAGTATTTTCCTGCGTTGAAGTTTTAGTTTTCAACTATTTTCTTATAAGTTCGATCAAAATGATGGGGAAAAATTACTCTAACCATCATTTATAAAACCGTCATTCTTAAAATCATCATTCGTTAGATCAAGACAATCGACTAAATTATAATCAATCGTTCTATACCTTTTAGTTCACTATTGTAACAACGACACAAGTTCATTATGAGTTACAATAGCCAAATCGTTAGTATGCAAGTCAGCTTTAATCAATTCTGAGAACAAATATCGAACATTATTTTTAATTGCTGTTTCGAGTATTCATGTGAAAAAATGACAAGAAATTGTTTGGAACAATTATTGCCATCAAGTGGTATTATCTGACTTTGAAGATGAAGGTGCGTTTGCGAATTATCATACAAAGGCGACGTGCTCTCTGCATTTGGAATCTAGGCTGTCTGTGTTGTGTTTGTTAATTTTTACTAAACAGATTAAAAAAGAAAAGCATTATTGTTCGAAGCTGTTACAGACGTAATCACCCGAAACAGTTCTATGCTTTAAATAATTAATCCCTACAATTTGAAGCGGCGAGAGATTGCTTGATTAAAAAATATGTAAATTGGAAATAACAATCGACATGTTTCAAGCACTCTAAAATAGGCAAGCATGCAAATTCCATTTTGACAAAGCCAAAATTATCTCAATTCCAGTCACACCAGCTCATCTCGATGTCCAGGAATCTTGCTTTATTCGTATGAATACTGATTCCCTTGCTAACGACGTTAGTTCCTTACCATTTCGCCATAGCTCGTGAAAATGCATGTTACTATGATTTGCCGCTCTCTGACGTTGAGGTTTTTTTTGTTCTGTTTTTAATTTTTTCCCTTTTTGGCTTCTGTGGTTTTTCTAATTTTGTTTCTCACCTTTATTTTTTTTTCTTTCGAAGCTTTACGTTTTGTATTTCAAATCACTTTTGTTTCTTCTCATTCAAGTCTTGTAAATGGGCTCCTGTTTTTGAGCACTGAAACATATTTACTGTTATTTCCAATTTATATATTTTTAATCAAGTAAAACCCATACTTTATTCTCTTAACATCACAAAGCATTTATTTTCAGTTATAAAATTCACCCCATTAACAGCCCATTATGATAATTAAAAATATAGGGTTAATAGGGGAATGTTAATAGTAAAATAGGGAAACAATATAAAGTTAAAAGGGGAAATTTTTACAGAATTAATAGTTGTTAAATATTTCAATGTATTCAAATTTTTTGGTGCACCGTCATATTACGAAAATTGTCTTGATTGGTCTTTATAACCTAAACAACTGCAATTTAGTACTAGGATAATTGTTGTTGTACGCTCTTTTAAGTCTTTTTTTCGCTTAATAAATTTTAACTGGATGATTGGCGTTACGTCATGCGTCTGTTATAAATAATGGGTGTAATTTACTGCATCATAGTTTCATTTTCAGAACTCTTTTAAACTCAAAAGGAACTAATTTTAATTGGTCAATTACATTTATTGTAGCTTCAAGCGCATCAATGATCTATTAAAGAGAAATTTGGAGCAATTAACGTACCCTACACAAATGATTTTACAGTGAAAACGAACACTGGTCATATTTAGTTTTTAAAACGTACCCTTCATCATATTTTTCATGTTAAATAAGTGGACACTTCACAAAATTCTTGAGTTTTTTCCCCCAACAAAAACAGGATTGCCTTTTTAATTATTAAAAAAAAAAATTTAAAAAAAACCCTAGCAGTGAGAATATCAATTTTTGATTCAGAAAACTACGAGATTTGGAATCTTTTCTCAAAAGCAGGACTCAACAAAATAAACTACTCTTTTAAATGCTTTTGATGGTTTTACATGTAAAAAACTGCTCTTTAAATTGCATAGAAACTGGTAAATTTCTGAGAAATTTACCAGTTTCTTACAAGTCTAGTGTTAACATGAAAAAGTTTTTTTTAAACGTCTGCCAAGTTTCCAAATGGCATTCGAAAATTATAGGGTTAAAGGTAATGTTTATTAAAAAGTAACCAAAATACAAAACCAAAAATACTTTAACCAAAATACAAAACATAGACTTATGAAAAAAAAATAGATTTTTTTTTGTTAAAGCCAATGCTTTGCCAAGGCTAAAGCTTTTGACACCATTTCACACAAAAATGTGTTTACAGCAATCTGCTGAAGTTCAACATACATTGTGAGCCAGTTTGAAAAGCATGATTTCAAGAACAGTCCCTTAAAGTTTTGTAAGGGTTTTATTTACTTTTTTGTTGTTGTTTCTATTTTCACTTGCCAATGCACTTGCCATTCACTTGACAAACCTGCCTTGGAAACCAAGCGAATTTAAGGAAGTTCGTGCGTTTTTGTGTTTTTTAGTGACGCAGTCTATGGCCAAGAATACGACTTCAGCCACAGAGACACGCCATAGCCCGTTTTACATGAACCCATTCATACACCCATAGCTTGAAATAATTTTGACCTGAACCAGAGAACTATAAATTTCCAATACAGTTCCTCCAGAGGTATTGATTTGTTATGGGAACTTGGATGACTTTGTGACCCCGATAGATTTAGTGTGCACCAGTCACCATTTTGTACACGAGGTTTCCTCGGCTGATGGGATTCGAACTCCCATTCTCATGAACAAGAATCTGATGTCCTACCAATCAGAATATCCGGCCCATTTGCGTATTTATAAAGATACGTAAATGGGCCGGGATCTTTAAATTTACCTTTTTTTTAAAAAAATTTCTTCTTAATTGAGTACTATTCTTGAACAATTTTACTAACTACAAGGAAGTAATTTGCTCAAATACTTTGAAAATTACTTTTGGAAGTACTTTGAAAATTTTCTTCAATAAATAAATAAACACGTAAGCAAATAAGTAAATAAGTAAGCAAATAAATAAATAAAAATAAATGAATAAGAATGAAATATTAATAATAATTGTAGATTGAAAGAATTTAAATTCTTAGAAAACCTGAGTTTATAAATCAGATTTAAAGAAAATAAACTTCAATGTGAATTTCTAACGTGCAATCATTTCAAAAATTAACATAAAATTTCGATCTTAATTATTACTTGCTCATAAGAAATTACGATACGATATTCATAAGAAATTACATAATTTTAATTTCCTCAAGCTTTTTAGAGTTAGTCCATATGTGTACCAAAATTAAAATATTTCAAAAAAGAAGTAATTTAATATATTTTTATTTTTAAGTATAAGAAACTGCCTTTAAAATTATACAAAATTTGAGTTCCAAAAAGTGATCAACACTTCATGCTAGTATTTAAATTGTTGGAAATTTTTATTTTATTAATTATATTGTGTTTTATTTTTTTAACCATTTTTTTCCCTAAGCTTTGAGGTCGAACTACTTCCAAATTCGAAATAAAGTGAATCATTTGTTTACTGCACAGTTTTCTTTTTCTTTATTTTTATTTACAAATAGCATGTTTTTATTGTTTCATTTTAAAAAATGAAAAAAGCGGCGAGTTGTAACTGTTCTGGATCGTACAATAAATTATCTTGGAAGCTTAACATTGTAGAAGATTTTGCGTTTTACAGCGAATCATTTTTAAAGTATTTAAAATAAAGAATAACGATGGTTGAAAACAGATTTGTTTCTGGTTCTTTTTAATTTTCTTAAAATTTATATATTCATTTCTAATTTGCATTAATTTTACTTTTAGTTGCATAAATAACGATGGGGGGAAAAAACTTGCTCTGCTGGCCAGATGTTGATAATATGTATTAATAAAAAAAAAGAATGTTTTGGCCTACACTGCTCAAACTTGAGCCTACGCTTGAGAGGCTCTCTTGCAGTATGAGTCATTTGTCCCACTCTAGTTGAACTGATTACGAAACAATCAGAAGAAAAAAAAGGCATTGATTAGTGGCAACACCTTTTATGGTTATAGCAGACGATCGGACTTTGATCATGTGAAATACTTAATTTGCGTTTGAAATGAATAGAAGTTGTTGTGATCATAAAATATTTCTTTCTGTTTACTGTTTCTTAAAGGTTGTAACTTTAGAATTTTCCGTGCAAACGCATGAATGAATTAATATAACTTAAATAAATAAAAAATAAGATACCTATTTATTTGCTCATAAAATGCATAACTGAATTACGTTTTTTGGTCTTTTTTTCGTCCTTATTTATTTTCTTCTGTTTAAACAAATTGTAATATTCCATCGAATAATTGGGTTTTGAATATGAATTTGAACTGAAATAGATAGAAAATTAGAATTGAAATACAAATTATTTTCAAATTAATATTGATTTCCATGCGTTTTAAGGAACAATTTAGAGTTTAAAATCGCTAATTCATGAGTGATTTATAACTTTATCATGATCATATCATGAGTGATCATAACTTAAATAAAAACTAAGTTGATTTATGTGATCATAAAAACTTTAAAATTTTTATTCCACAAAATATTTAAAAATCTAAAATTCTTTTAAAATTACGTCAAAACATACTGAATGAAAATAATAGTTTATAAATAAAAGATTTAATTTAAAAAAAAAATTATATTTGATCGTTTTTATCATACAAATTTTTCTAAGCCTAAAAAAAGAGGGAGTCGTAAGGAGTAAAAAAAAATTATGTAAATTATTAAAACAAATTTGGAAATCCCACTTCCTTGATTGATAATTCCATTATATATAAACCTTAAAACATCCTTTTTACCGTATATGAAATTTTGGCTATGTAGCTATTGAATCTTAAGCAACTTGGAAGAGGAAATGAATTAGCACGTACAGTGCAATTTAAATGCGAAAGCAGACATGCAGATTTTTAACATCCAATTTATAGACGTTTATTTTTTTTTTCTTAACGAACAAGTTAAAAGTAATCAAAGCTGAAGTTAATACAAATTAAATTGAAATATTCTAATTTTCTAGCTATATTGAAAAGAAAGTATAGAAACAATTCATTTTATAAAATGAAGGATATCGTATTCTTTATTTAGTATACATTTGATACCTAAATAAATGAAAAAAAGTAATATCAATATTTCATTTTATTAGAATATTCCTCTTAGAACATTTGTTCTATGCATTTTGTTTAGAACATTTGTTCTATACAAAAAATACAATATATTTTTATTTTACAAGAAAGAAGGAAATAGTTTTCCCTTTTAGATCATTCTGTTGCGTTATCCATAAAAACTTAAATCTTTAGAATTTTTCTATTTCATACTCCTGACGGTTGTTTTTCGTTTAATAATTTGTCAATTGCATTGCGAAATTACCGCATTCAAAACTGAAACAAAATGAAAAGAAAGCTTGTAACAAAAATTCCTGTTACCTTAAAGGTGACCGTATGCAGAATTTCTTTTTGAATAAATTGCTTAATTTTCTTATTTACGCGCATCGGATGTGGATTGTGCGGATATAGCTGGTATTGTCTACTTTCAACCATTCGCAATTTCCTTCATCTATTGTCTGCTTTTACACCTGAAAAAATTTCATTTAATTAAAATTCACCGTATAAGAATGCAATACATAAAATGATTCACAGTCGTTTCAGATATCACACAATTGCAGTGTGTTTGTTTCAAAACTTATAATTCAAGCTTCAAGGAACAATTTTAAAAAATAAAATATTCAGTAGGATGACTAGTTAATATGAAATGAAAATTTTCCCACTGACAGTATTAGTCAAGTTTATTCCAAAATACTTTGTAAATGCTCCTAAACATGCAAGTTCTAAGACCATGGAATCAAGCATTGTCTGATTTTTATGCAATTCTCGATTGTCAATGTACCCAAGATATTATCGATGTACATATGATAAAATATATTTGCTGTGAGTAATCGTCGATTACTTCAATTTAAAATATTTCTAAAATGCTTGACTTCACTTAAAATTGCTATTTTATACGAATAATTAAGAGGCCTTTTTCCTCCAGTCCGAACTCAACTGTCAAAATTGTGAAGCAAAGGGGTAATTCAAAATATGCTTTGTATCATCTCTATCTAATTTTCTTTAATAAACTGTTACATTTTTGCTATATTGGGCAGGATCTTTCTATGGATGCGTGTAAAATAAATTGCCACCCAATCAGAGTTATATATAGCATACGGTGTTTTAGATTCTTTGTTCATTGTTTTCGAACAAAATCATACCAAAACGATTCTGCAATCAATGTTTTATAAAAGGTAGTTGGAATTATATAGTTGACCGTTTTCAATTTTTTTCGCAAAGATTTTTTTTGTGTGTGTGCATGTAATTTGTGTTCTAACGCTTTCTAATCATCATCCAAATCGACTTTTTTCAATTTAAACAATTAAAAAAATGAATAAATTAAGCAAAAATATATTCCCAAAAGTACAGTATAAAATTATCTATTCAAAATTACTATCAATATAATTTTATTGTGACCCGCAGTGGACTGATCGTTAAGACACGGTTCCCAGCAGATCACCGAAGTCAAGCATCACTGGCTGCGGTCAGCGTGCGGGTGGGTGACCCACTTGGATCAGTCTGCGTAGGGACCGAGGGTGTGCGGTAGTGGTCCTCGTTAAACTGTGCTACCGTAAAGTGCTCGACTTCGCGTGCAGGTCGTTGAGCTACCGAAGCGGGGGTGCCATCCCCTCTGCAGAGGATCAAAATTGTGATGGCATGTCTTCGGATCATTCTCAGGGATGTTTCCCAGACCGTCGCCAATAGCCCATTGTGCAGCTCTAGTGCGACGTAAATAAAGTACCTACCTACCATAATTTTATTGTTTTACATGTTTGAAATCCAACAGTTGTCAACTGCTGTTTCTCCTAATATAATTAAGCGACGGCTTTATTTTCTACTTTTTTAAAGATATAGTGTTGTTGCATCAGATCCTTTTATGAAAAGTTTGTCAAGTACGGAAAATACAAAGAAAATGAACGAGCCGTGATGGTTCAGGGGAAAGAGCGTTCCCCTCTAAGTGAGGTAGCCCAGGTTTGAATCCCAGCTGTGGCTAGTTGATATGAATTCTGCTCCCAGCTCGCACCGAACACTGTGTTGACATAAAATATCCCAGGTTTTCGTGATTTTTCTCACCACGTAACGCAAATACGGGTTAGTTCCATCAAGAAGTCTTCGGCGAAGGCGAGTTTGTACCAACGCTTGTTCCAGGAGCTCGCTTGTTTTCTGGGTTGAACTCAAAACTGTGTGGCTACGGAGTAGAACATTGATAATTGTAAACTTAGAATTGGGTCTGCTTTTCAACGCCGGTTATAAAATGAAATTGAAGCCATTAATCCATAGTTCAAGATGGCGAAGGAAGAATCCTCTTTAATTGCTATGACTCAATACTGAAGTATGTTCAATTTAAAATTAATTGTAGCTGTCTAGATCTCTGCATATTTTTCAGCATATTCGTATAAAAAATAAACAAATATTTTTCTTCAGGGAATTCGAATAAGATTCAGCGTAGGTGACGATTAATTGTATCTACTTAATCTTTCATATCATTGTGTGTGTGTGGACTTTTGGATAATTACGTGGTTGATGTCTGAGAAGATGATGAAGTAGCAGACAGTTTAATTGCATTAAATGTTATTAAGTGGCCGTTAAATTACACCCAGTAATTTTAAGGACTTTGCCTTGCCACTTTGGGTTTAATACTCTGTCGTTCACCTTGTACCCGTTAATCTTAAAGGACAGACTTTGGATGCTGATGTAATTTATTGCAGTTTGTGATTTAATATATTAATACTTGAATGATACAGTGTTCGCGTCTTATTTAACATAAACTGTATTCCGTTTTAGCTTATTTTTTGTTAAGTCCATGAGTTAATACAAAACTTTGGGGAAAAAGTCTTAAAAAAAAGTAACTGCGTGTTTATGTATTTAATGTTTGAGTTTTTACCGTAGTTTTTTTTATCCAAATAGATAACCTCAAAACATTAATGTTTAGTTTAATAATTACAATAAGGAACGTTTCAATCATGCTTTCGAAAACATTTAAGTACAATAAAATGTAAAGCTATAGCATGTAGTTGGACAGGGAAGGGTTCACAATTTCGAGACCAATGGCATAATGGTGGCAATGAACAACGGTCAATTTTGTTTCCCAAAAAATTGGGCATCCTTAGGTCTAAGGCTGTGTAGGTTTTTAAGTCAGGACCGGGGATCGAACCTTTATTCTTCACAATGATAGTTCAGTGCCTTAAACCACAGCTCCGTCGTGGCTCTTAAAGTAAAATTGTTTTATAATAATATTTACAATTCCAATTTTCTAATACGACGACAGAATTTTTGTTTTTTCCTTACGAATTCATAAAATTTTTTAGTATAAAATAAAGTTGGAAAAAAAATCAACATTTAATTAAATTATTTTCTTTAAAAAAATTACAAAATCAACATGGTTCAAAAGGAGACAACGATTCGAATCATTGTTTGAGAGAATCTATGGAATTATATATGGATTCTATTTCGAGTCTGGAGACAAACTGATGATTCGAATCCGTTCCTGGAATTACTTAGGGGGTTAAAATCGCTGATTCTATGCACAAATGTTAACATAAATTTTGCGTATTTATATTACTGACATTGAGCGTTATGATTTATGGGAGATATTTTTAGGGCACGAGTTCGGTTCTTTGCCCCATGAGGGAACCCATATTTCTTACCATACGAGTATAGAAAATTTTATTTCCTATTTTATGAACTAAAATTTATTTTAATTTTTATTTTGCTATTTTATTTAGTTTTATAATTTTGATTTTGGTAAGAATTTACAAATCAATTGTGATAAAAAAATTACTTTTTAAGCACCAGTTTTTATCTATTAGATTGCAATTCCCAAAATGCAAAGACCCTAAAATCAATATTTTACTCTTTAACCGCTGCTTATGACCCGAAGTGTAAAGAAAATATGATTCATATAGAAAACTAAAATTATAAAGTGAAATATTAAAAAAAATATTTTGTGGTATTGTTTTTTAAATACCCATTATTTACTAAAATGAATTTAAATAGCATATAGCAGTAAATATTAAATATTTAAAAATTCATTATTATTAAAGAAATCATTTCACATTATCTTTGTTTTCTTAACTATTGTTATTGAAATATTCCTAATAGTAAAAATATACACTATCTATTGTAAAAGATAATGTCAAATTATCTGGAAGAATAAAGAATTCCATGTGTAGAATGAGTAGTCACGAAGCGAATGTCCTTACTTACATTTAGAATAGTTCCACAATCTTTAAATATGCAAATATAAATTCCAATAAATTTATTGAACTTTCACAAACTCATCTTTCAACAATTCCAACATTAAAAAAAATTGCAAAGAATCGTCTGCTTTTTTATCATTTAACCTTGACTCTGACCGTAACTTTTTTTCATTATTTTTTGAACTTGCGGAAGAATTCTTTTGTGTGTAACATCACGTTTTCTTGATTCTGATATGGCTGTCTTCTTTTGAATTACCTCGTTCCACAGTCTTTCCAATCAACTTTTTCCCCGAAAAGAAAACACATAATTGTGTTCTCTTTATTAATAGTATGTCACAGGTGAACGTGTATAAGAAAATAACCAACTTTTTTCTTCTTTTTTCCCCCCATCACTTTTCTTTTATGTCCTATACAATTCTTTGGACAAAGGAAAAATGGTTACTTTTAAAAAATTCTTTTATGTATGGTTCTCTCCTTTGACTCAATAAATGTGTTTACTTTTTATGATGTAATAATGACTAAAATTTATGAATTAAATATGAACTCTTATCAGTATATTAATCAGAGCTAACTGTAAACTAATCGTTTTGTCGAACTTTTTGTTGATCTATTTTTATTTTAGTAATAATTCGCAGAAATCATGAATATTATATTCCCTCTTTACTTTATGAATAAAACATTTCCTAAATATTCATTGATCTGTGCAGGTAATAAATAACGCATAAATATGTTTTTTGAACTTAATTCTTTTTTTGTCTTTGTTTAATTACTATTGATTTTTGTTACAGATTTTCCCTATTAGTGTTAATCTCTAGTTATTTTTATTGATGTTTCTCTCTATAGCTGTATTTAAATTTTGTATTTATTTGCTTGTAATTCGTAATTATAATATCTATATTTCATATTAATGTCTATCTAATTTTGCGTGTCTGTAGTATTTTGTATTTAAACTGTGCAACAGCAGTAAAAAATGTAGCATTTGGGGATTTGAAAAATGTAGAATGATCAATCTTAAGCTAGTGCAAGTTTATATATAAAAAAATAAAATAATAATAAAAAGATAAACAAAACTTTATGAGGGAATTCATAATTTGCCGTTAAACTGGCTGTTGTAAGGGGGCTTAAATTTTTCGTTTCTATAACTTATAATTATTACGTTGTAATTAAAAAAAATAAAAGTCGCACAGCGAACTGATCGCAAAACACGGTTCCCAGTAGAACACCGAAGTCATGTAAGTTAGTGCGCGGATGGGTGACCACTTTGATCAAGCTACAAAGGGACTGAGGGTGTGAGGTATCTTTCTTCGCAAATTGTTCTACTCTAAAGGGCTCGACTTTGTGCACAGGTCGTCTGGCTACCAAAACTGGAGAACTATCTCCTTCGCAGAGAATCAAAATTGTGATGACATGTCTTCGAACCATCCTCAGGGATGTTTCCCAGATCATCGCCGATTGCCCATGGTGCAGCTCTAGTGCGACGTAAATAAATAATACAAATACAAAAAAACTACTAAAATAATTTTAATGAAAGAACTCGTGAAATTTTTAAAAAAATATCGCTAGTTTACATTGTGTTCTGCTGACTTATTAAAATTGTGTGCTGTTTTACTGAAACATTGTACCTGCAGACTTTTAAAATTGTGTGCAGGTTTTCTAAAAAAATATGTGCTGGTTTTCTAAAAAATTGTGTGCTAGTTTTCTAAAAAATTGTGTGCTGGTCTTCGGAAAATTAAATAAGTGTATATACCATGTGCTATGTATTTCACTACGTATGAAATATATGTAGTGGTATACGAAGCGCATCTTCTGTTTGCTTTGTATTTCTGGTATACTATTCGCTGAATTTCACAACTCATTATTAATCTAAGTTCTCTTATTTATCTTAATGCGTATGTGTTTTATGATTTAGAGGTGTAAAACTAAATTAAATATTTTTTTTTTACTTGAATAAGTTAATAAAGTGATTAGTTTTCGATCTCGTAAGCCAGAAATTTTAAATTATACTGGTTAAATAGAATTTGCGATGAAAAGTTTCTCCCATGGTTATAGCGTTCTCTTAAAATGCAAGTTTCTATTTATAAAATCATCAAGTTATTTAGGTCGGTAACGCTCAAAAAGTAACAAAAGGTCTGAAAATCCAGTCCAATTAGGGACTTTTTTCACTGCGGAGGTTAAATTGATCGTTCTAATCCACACTTCTCATTGCAAATAAGGTTTCTGTTACTCCAATAATCACTGGCACTGTCAATGCGTTGAGGATGTTCTTTGAAGCAATTAGGGTTGCTTCAGTGCGCGCTCTGATCACTATATTTTGCATCTGATTTATGGAGAAAGTCACGCCTTATTGCTGAAGAAATGGCTACTGGAGGTGCTCATTTCTATTTCTATCTCGGATTATGTATCCAAATCCTTTAATTTTGTTTTCTGAAAGTGAAAAATGAATCAGTTTCTTTTTTTAAAAATGTCACAATTTGCTAAATTTAAGACATCTTGAAGTGGGTGAGACATACACGTGTCTAATTTTGGAAATCGTTTTTTTTTTTCTTTTTTTTTTTTTTGTGTTACTGAATATATGGTTTTATTGAGGACGTTTTATTAATGAATTGCGTTATTTAAAATAAAGATCAGCGATTTCCAAATGGTGCTCAGCGTAACCATAGTTGGAGTGACTCTGCGAATCAGTACTTTTATAATCAGTGAGGAGTTCGAACTCTCTTATATTTAGATACAGCCTATAATTCATAATTTATTTAATCTTTCGGTTGTCTTCATGAAATTATTTCAAGCCAATGAAATAGAAATGTCATTTTTTAAAAAGAGAATATTTCTAATAATATATTAAATAAATTATGAAAAGAGAAAGTATTTTTGGAATATTGCATTTGTATTTCCTACCGTGCTTTTCAAATCAAAATAAAATAATGAAATACTTTAATAAGGAAATGTTTTTCTAATAATAATTTTCAAACTTTTTAGAGGTTCTTTTAAGTTTTCATCTCGAGTAATAATTTGGCTTATTTTATTTTCAGCTTATGTATATATACCTAAAATAAATTGATAACTAGACTAGATATAGCATAAGGACAGCAATTTTAACTGTCGGACATAAAACCTAGTATAACACTAGAAAGACAAACTTAGTATATACCTATATTGCCCAAAAGCAGTCAAAAGGACTGGATTGTGAAAGAATAAATAATGTGTAATGAAATATGTTTAAAATTAATTTTTTATATTTTTATATCAGTTACAGTTATATAACAAGTTATTAGTAAATACTAACAATAAAAAAATTATGTGTCGTGCAAAAAGTTACAAAATTCTTAGAAATTATTTCATTATATACATCATTGTTTTTCTAATTGAAATTAAAAAGCAGTCAAAATGACTTCCTTGGGCAAACTAGTGTTAAGATTATTAGTGTTAAAGATATGATAAATCTTCATTTCTCTAATTAAGTATTTAAAAATAGTCTTTTATAAGTTAATAACGTTAACTATTACCTTCATAAACTTTATAAATAAAGCCTGGGTTGATTATTTAGGGCAACGTAGCAAAAAAAAAAAAAAAAAAAATTAAACCACTGATATAGAGTATTTTTGAGAACGGCGCATCTAAACTTTTTTTCGTTAGTTACGCTCTGAAAAACGTATTTGAAAATTTTCAATGCAATTCTTTTGATTCTTGTTTAATGGCTTTATAACTGCGAAGTGTAGTTGTAACAGAATTTTGAATGTAACTTAAGTTGTTTCAGCTAATTTTCCAGATATTTCGTTCATCTATCTACATAAATAAAGCAGAATGTTTATATGCATGTGTGTGCATCTTATAAGAATACGCAATTTTAAACCAGTCATAAAATGCTTCGATCACAGGCTCGCACGCAACATTCCAAAGAACAAAATTTTCATAGGATCTTTAAATATTTTATAATGAGTGATTTGATAGCTTGCTGCTCTAATCAATCAAAACTTAGTTTTATTGCACGTTCTTATACACTGGTGGACAAAATTAAGAGATGGAAGACATTTTCCCAAATATCTCAAAAAATACTGAATATAAATAAATGAAATTTGGTATGGATATAGCTTATTCCATGATAATAAAGCATGCAAAACAAAACTGAAAGTACCATTCACTGGCAAGACCTATTGCCAATAAATCCAATGTAGTCTGAACTTAAGGATAAAAGATGACTATAAAAGTGAGGCTTGTACAGTGTGTGTTGCCTCTAGTATGGTGTATGGTTACCCCTGACAGACAGCATGCACAACGAGTATGCATGCTGTTAATAAGGAAGTTAAGGAGGACTTGTGGAAGACCCTCCCATTCTTCAGATTCCAAGCATGTTCAATAGGATTCATGTCAGGGGATTTGGCTGGCCAATTCATTCGTTGAATATCTTTGCTTTCCTGATACTCATCAACCATGAGAGCCCTATGTGGTCGCGCATTGTCGTCCATAAAAATAAACTCAGGGCCAACAGCGCCCCTGAAAAGACGCACATAGGGCTCTAGGACCTCCTGCCTGTACCTCTGGGCATTCACGAAACCATTGTCACATGCAGCGGTGTGCGGGTATCTTGCATGTGCGAAAATGCTTTCCATCTCTTAGTTTTGTCCACCAGTGTAGATTAACTTCGGTTTCCTAATGATAGGTTTTCACAAGTAAAACCAGCGTTAAGAATTTCGCAACGTATGTGAATGACGTCACAGAATTCAAATTTTAAACGGTATATGAAACTACGAGTTTCTTTTATGGATACTTACTTTTAAAAAGTGTTTCTGTGAACTTAAGCAGTAGAAACTTAATAAGAACGAACGAAATAAAATTAAATTTATCTATTAAGGCATGGAAAAATTATGTTAAATTCTTAATATCACATTTTAAGAGACGTATAGTTAATCTCTCTTTTAGTGAGATAATATTGTAACTCAGATTATGCTGAATCTAATCGTATGAAGCAGCACTAGAATATCCAGCAAATAGTAATAAAAAATAAAGGGTCTATATTAGGTGCATGAATGTGAAGGAACGTGATATTAGGACACTTATTTGTTTCAGAAGGGTACCTATATTATGTACCTCAGTATAATAGGTTAAAACAGTACTTATAAAGGCAATACTAGAAATATTTAATGCCTCATATAATTAAGCATTACTGGCGTTAATAATAGTTTGGCAATTTCTTATGACAGGTAGGTACCGATAATAGTTCATTCGCCGAAAATGATTATAAGGATATTAAAGTTGTTATTTTAGAGAATTACAATTTACTAACTTTGGGTTATAGGTTCAAGCTGGAAAAAATTTTTTTTTAATTAAAATTAATGGGGAAAAGGTGCTTTGTCTAGAAAAAGCATACAGTCTTATTTTTATTGAATCCAATGATGCTTTATTAATTTTAGTAATGGGTACTACTGCTATTATGTTAATTGGTGTTTCTTTTTTTTTAATGAGTACTGATTATACTAATATTGGTGCCAAAAAATCTCTGTGGAAATAGGTTTTTACGGCCCAACGAAAGGGATATGATAACATAAAGCCAGCGAGATGCGCAACAAACAATGATAAATTTGAATTGTTTTAGCTTTATTAATTTTGCCGGTTGTTTCAGTTTTTTACATATCGTTTTGTTGATTAATACTGATTTATTGACAATTTGCCTTTTTTTTTTTACCCCTTTTACGAAGAACGGGCATTCAGCTAGTTTTAAGTAAAGTTTATCTTTAATAAATGGGTGGCATGAATTATAAAATTTTTAAAGAAAGCAAATGAAAGCTTATTTTGAATAACAATGTGAAATAAACCGGAAAAAAATAAAAAATATTTAAAAAAAAAGTAATATATATTTTTTTATTATTATTAGAGAAGTGCTTTTAGGTTTGGTGCTTTAAATTGTAATAATTTCTTTACTGAACTGAACATAGACAAAGGTTAATGAACATAAACTATTTATTTTTACATTTTCATGAATAATTTAATGTAATTTTTCCAAAATAAAGCATTTAGGAAATTAATTTTAAAAAAAATATGTCTAGAATCGATACTGAAAAATATATGATACGAGAGTTAAAAAGAAATGCAAATATTTTTTGGGGGGACATAATAAATTATTAACTACTCTTTAACACTACTCTCCAAAATCCTTCCTAAATGAAATGTGTGTCACGGTATTCAGAACACGCGATGCGAAGTCACTGTCACTGTTTACTAATTCCTCTGTTTTGACAAGTTGTCATGAAAGAGACACATGTTGAGAAAATTAAATCCAATCGATGGATCAAGGCTAAAAAAGCATAATCTGTATTCTGAAGGTTTCTCGAATTCTGGCTTTCTTTTATCTGTTATTTGTTTTAAGCTCCTTTCCATTGTTCATAGGTTGTATGACAAAGTAAACAACAAATGCTCTCGTTGTTAAGTTGAGTTGACCCTAAGATAGCAGATTTTTATATCGTTTTCTTCTATCAAAGTTTATTTTTATTTTATTTGATTCATTTTTGAAATACAACTGGCTCGGTAAATCAACATTTACGAAAAAATGAATAAAATAAATGGACATAATCTTCTTACCCTTTACCTATTTTCTTTATTTTTCTTATTAATTTAAACTATTCTTTTTTAAAAGAATAAGACAATATCTGGTGTTCTTTTTAGAAATTATTACAGTTATCAAAATAGAATTTTGGATTAAAATGTAAAATCCGTTAATTTTTCATTTCCTCTACTTTGAAGTAAAAATATACCCATAAAGTGTTTTGAAATCAAGGGACTACTAATTGTACTAATAACAAATTTTTGTTTCTATATTATTTATTTTTTGCAGAAGTGTGTGGTACTGTGTAGAAATAATTTGAATTTCAGAGCATTTTTCAAAAAATTACTTTTTCTTTTTTGAATTTCTTAGCTGCAATATAATGTTTCCTTTTCTCTTTCACGAAAAATGAAATCACTACTTAACTCTTTGAATTATTAAAAAAAATTCTATAAATGTTTTATTTTTAATGTTAAATTTGGTTTAATTTTTATATTTAACTAAAGTAAAACAAATTATTGAAAAGTGAGTAATAAGATACTACTCTTATAGTGTTTTGAAATGACGAGTACTTTCTTCCGCTGCAACATGCATCCCAGAAAATGTTTAAAAGTTACTACTGATTCAACAACTTCAAAATATACATGTTCATATTTATTACTCCACGTTTATTAGTGTTAACTTTAGGTGGTGTGATTTTCTTAATGATCAAATTGCAATTACAGTTCTTGAAAACTTGCCCGAAAATATTTAACTTTCTACTAATAAATAATATTGTACTTTTCAGAAAATATTTTTAAAATGCCAGTGATTTCTATTAATAAAAACAACCCATACAATCTTTTTTTTTTTTTTTTTTTTAAATATTTTCAGGAAAAATGTCAGCACAAATACTAAAATAATTTTAGATTTTTTTTCCCTTAAAATTTTTTTTTATTAACTATTCACAACGATAAAATAAAATGAATATAGTTGTATTTTTCTATTAAATTAAAGGAAAATAACTTGATCTAAAATGCCCAGTTTTTAAAAAGTAAAAAAAAAAAAAAAAAAAAATTTTTTTTCACAGTGTACATCCAGACGACGATTAGAGTTATTTTAATTTGAATTTGTTGCTATTTTTAAATTTATCATTACTTTTAATATATTTTTATAAAATGTATTGCTATTTTTAATTTAAACATAAATTTTTTAAGTTGTAAATATTTGGTTAAAAAAAAATAATTTATAATGATCGTAAGTTTAACAATGAAGTCTCATTAAAATTTAAATGTGTTTTGCGCTTTAGAAAAGATAATAAAAATATTTTTTAGGTAATACTTTTTTTTTACCTTAGAATAATTTTCACTTTTACTACATAAAAAGAACCTTTTTCTTATTTAGCATTCGTTTCTTTTGAAGTTTCTAACTGGTAGCTGTTTCAAGTTTTTTCGATTGTTTTTGTTTTCTTTATTTCCATGTCCAGGTCTAAAAGTTAATCAAATTAGTAAAGCAGCATATATTTTAGTTAATATACTACAATAATAAGTTTTTACAGGAAATCTCACATTGTTTTAATAGTTTTTATAGTGTAGATAGGTTTTAATAGTTTTTTTGACAGTTTGTCATACAACTATTTTACGAATTTACCTACTTTCAACTTTTTTTTAAACTTCATTTGATTTCGCAAAATTTAAGTCCTTACTGTTGTAGTCCTTACTGTTACAATTATTTTTACATTATTAAAATTTTGTAACTTCGGCATTAATGGGTAATTAGTTCAGGTGCCATCTGTTGGCATTAATTTGAATTGAGAGGAATATTAGGGTCGCAACAATGGGTTTAATTATGTTTCTTGTCAAAAATGCTAGAGATACATACATTCAAAGAATACGAAATAATGTTTTTCACATTTTCAGTAATTTTTTCAGCTTGTTTCGAACTCAAATGTTTACTTGTCAAATAACCATTATATTCGTTTAGCTTAAATGAAAACATACAATTCATGTATTGATTCATTTATAAAATGTTTCACATAAATCTACATACAAATTAAATTCTTTTTTTTCATTTTTAGCCCCGTGACGAGTCTCCTCTTAAAAATGGAACTAACGGCACCACTACTGCAAGAGCTTCATCCCCAATCAAGAAACCAGTCAGGGTATCAACACAGACTATCGTGCAACCTAAACCTAAACCAAAAGCTCAGGTTAGTATTAAATGTGGTTACTAATAATTAGATATTTCTAAAGCACGCGTTAGTATTAAATTTGGTTATTAAATTATTCATAAATATTTCAAAACCCTAGATTAGTTCTAAGTTTGCTTACTAACTCTTGGAAATATCAAAGGCTCAGGTTAATACCAATGGTTCCTAGTTGTTAGAATTTCAAAATCCCTTTGTACTGCGCATTTTTCAATTAATTGGGCACTTGCAACCCGAGAAGACGATCACTGATACCCAGACATGTGACCTATCACCTTAGCGGCAGCTGATTGTAAATAAACAAGAGGGAGTGTTAAAGTCGATCTAAGTTTCTCCACATAAATTAGAATGTTAATTAACATGAAGTTAATTAAAGACACTGTCATATCATTTGTTACAATATAATTCTTTCTCGCCTATGTCTCTTACTTAACTTAGATTTATTATTTGTTTATGTATTTTATAGTAACCGTAATATATTTTTGTTCTGTGTACCTTGCACTTTCATTACCTATTTAGTTTGTTCCACATGGATTTGTGTTAAGTAATAAATATAAAGTAAAATGATTGAAATCTTTGTGGAAGAATCTTTATGAGAGAATATAGAATGTGTCACTTATGAGAGTTAATACTTGAGGGCTTGGCTTACTATAAATACAACGGAAAGAACAGTTGATAACGTAAACAATTGCCGCGTTTCAACAACCAATTAGGATCGACATACCCACTCTACGTCGCTTGCAGGTATCCCATTGTTCAGCATGTCAAAAGTGCAAGTTAATACTAATTGTGGTTACTTTTTGTTTGATTTATGTCAAAAGACAAATTCATACAAGATAATGACTTGAGTTTCCACTCGATTTTTGTCATTATCTTGAAAATTTTAGTAATAACAGTAAGACAGCCTGATCTGTGCTTGAGTTAATAATATCCGAAATTTTTAGTAGAAAAATATTCTCAATGTAAATGTTTTCATGCGTAAATGTTTATTTTATATTTAAACTCTAGTATGCATTAAAAAAAAAATTTATAAAATAATTTATATGTATAAATATTTATATTTTTTGTTGGACCTTCGGAAAATACCATCAAACCGTGGTGGTTTTGTTCATGTTGGTCCAACATAAAGTTGTTCCATTTCCTAATATGAGGTGATGGTCAGTCTTGCTCGTACCATCATAAAATATGATGGTTTTTGATGGAAGGTGATGATGGTTACCATCTTATTCATGTTGGTCCATCAAAGAAAAACCATCATAAATTTTGTCTTGGGAGTAAATAGGATAAAAATTTTTACTAAAATGCTAAATATATTTTTCTACTGAGAAAAATGTAAAAGTGCAGTGGCACTTTTACCAAGCTTAAAATTCAGACTAACTCAAATTTTTGTTTTATTTCTTTTTATTAAAATAAGATTGCTTTTTTAGTCCCCAATTCACACAGTTTGGGGTGAACTGATCAAAAAAAAAACTTTCTAGTATAGCCATCATGAGAGTAGTAGTAAATAGGTAATTACATATAATGAAATAAATTGATGTAGTTACTTAATAGTTAATAGTTTTCCAAATGTGAATTCAACATTCAAAAAATCTTTCGATATTTTTTTTTTTTTTGTAAAGGTTTGGTGTTGGGGCAGGTGCTGCCTACATTAAAACTATTAAGATGAACCGGGAACATTTTGGAAAACTAATCCTTTAAACTGCTTATCGAGAGAACTTTTTTTTAGCTTAAAAATTTTCGCGCATTTTAAAAATTTAGAAACTAGTACAATACCATGATATTTGCTTTCAAATAAATATCGGACATCATATCCGTTGCTGTATATCAACAATTTCGTGTTTGAGACTTAAAAAGCACTCTTAATTTTATTTTTATCAAAAATCTGAGAGAATTTAGCATATGCGACTTCATCTTGATATGGTAAATTATCGTTTTTAACTGTTCGGAGGTATTTGAACTTTAATTTGCATCTTGTTTAACGTACTTTTGATACAAAGAAAATATCAAGTATATAAAGAAAAAATTTATTAATATATTATTATTAATTGAACATAATTCTAATGTTAACCCCTTCCTTCTTGCTCCCGTGAAAATGACGGGGTGAGGTTTTGCCCTCTATTTCTCACTCCCGTGATATTGACGGGCTGGAGTGTTCAGTAGTAACGAACCAATAAGAATAAAACTAAGTAATTTTTTTTGACCGGAAAACATTTTATTTCTCATTTTACACACCAGATGGCACAGTACCAGGATATTTTTAAGGTAATTGTAGATAGTTAGTTTATTTTAAACTAGATGTCAGCACTAATCAAATACGTGTATGTGGCAAAATAGGCACTTTTATGACCTTTTTTTTTGAAAATTGACCGATCGCTAAGGAGTTAATTACATAATTTAAGTTAATTGCAATTAAATCATTCATAAATAGGACAACAATAAAGTGAGTAAAAAATGTTTTTGCAGCTATAAATGCGGCATTGGATTCTGAATTGCCATGCTGATAATACAGCAGCATTTCTTTTAATAAATTAAGTCTCATAATTTGCATTTTATAAAACCATTTATAAAAGTTGATATGTATTTTTCCTTCAGGTTGCTCCCTCTTCTTTTGTAAAGAAAACAAATCCCATACCTTCCAAACCTAGAAATTCATTAGGCAATGCCAATCAAAGTAACGAACTGCCCAGGAAACCTCCCGGTCCTGGTCAAGAACAATGCAACGTGTGCGGACGGAACTTCAACAAGGACAGAATTGAGAAACACAGAAGCATTTGTAAGAAGGCAGCATCCAAGAAGGTGAAAGTCTTTGATGCCACCAAGATGCGTGTCAAAGGCACAGAAGCAGAGCAGTTCGTCAAGAAAGGATTACCCAAAGCGGAACCCAAGGTATGATTCATTTCCCCCCTCTAAACTCGCGAAAAAATAAGTAAATAAATCTTAGGGGTCGTTCAAATTTTAAGTAATTTGTATTTTTTCTTCTTTTTTTTCAAAATTACTTTGTTTTAGCTAGCAATCTACAAAAGATTCTTTTTTCGATAAAGGGAATTTTAGTGTCTCGCGTAAGCGTTATTCATGACTACTTTTCCCCCTATCAGCAAAACTAATCAAATCACATAGTCCTTAGATCAGGGATGGGCAAACTACGGCTCACGGGCCAACTGTAGCCCTGCGGAAGATTTTATCTGGCCCGCGGATAGAATTTTAACTTGTCGATCCGTGGCGAATGTAAACAATATACATTATACAAGTACCGATGACCTTTTTCTCTATTTTTGCTTTACAAAACATAAATTGATGGACGTAGACAGCTTCTATTGGTAAAATACAGCTTCAATTGGGGTCAGATTTGTGGCTTGAGTTAAAATCTAACGATCACCTGAAGCAGTTTCTAAATATGCCAAAGTTTGAGTTTTGCAAAACATTCCCAAAAGCTATAGTTTCCAAAATTTAACATCTCATGCCAGAAAATCAGTTATATGTTTGCTTCATCTTATATATGTGAACAAGTGTTTTCAACTATGAACCTTAGAAAAAATCATTTCAGAAGTAGACTAACAGACAAGCATTTCATCTCGTTCCTTAAAATAAGCACATCTCACTTCGAACCTCAATGTAAGGAACTTTTAAAAATGAAATCGCAATTTTATTCATCTCATTAAATATTTAAATTAAAACTTGTATATCGTTTATCTTTTTATTTTAGAAGTTTTTACTCGGTCCACCAAACTTTTTCTTCCCTCGATTTTTTGCTTTCGACCAAAAAAGTTTCCCCGTCATTGCCTTCCTTAGATTTACATCATATTTGAAGGAAAAGATGTTTAACACTAAAATGAAGTTTTGTAGCGTAGCATAGTTGAGTGGGTGGTAGGAGGAAGGGAGCGTAACATATTTAAGCTGGTGAATTTTTTATGAACCTAACTCAGGCCTGCAATTTGTGTGGATATTTTTTTTATCGTTTCTTTGATTGTCTTGACGAAACATCTCAGAGAGTTAATATTCTTCAGGTATATGCATGTTTCCGGACTACGAGACATACTGCTAATATGTCCTCCTTTAGTTGTGTTTGTTTCTCTATTTTCGGTTTTATTTTTTCGTCAGAATTGTTTTATACCATCGTTTGATTTGGTTGCCTTGTGTTCGTATTGCAGGTTTTAGCTTCGCGCAGTTTTACCGTATTTGTCTCTAGTGCCATTAAACTTTGCCTTAATAAATCACCAAAAAATTTTATTTCCTTTTGAAAATTAAAAAAAGCATTTTTCTCTGATATCAAGGGAATTGTTTGAGATTTTTTTAAAAAAGAAAAGAATGATTACGATTACTTACGAATAAAAAAAAATTGGTTTTATTTAAATAGAATTGTTTATCCTATTAATAAATGTTACAACCGGACTAATAACCCTTTTCGAAAGAAGTTTAGGGTATGATAAATGTATGGAAGTGAGTTGCGAGGAGTTTAAACTCCTGTTTAATAAAGTTTAGTCAAAGTACTTTATAAACACAGAAGTTTGTCTATGTACAGCTACCTTAAAAACTTGATACGAAAAAGTGTTAAATCATAAAATTTTTTAAAAAGTAGATTTAATATTATTATGCGTCGGAGCAAAGCCCAAGGACTATAATTTTCTATGAGCGAATAAGTAGAGTTGAGCATTGGCAACATTAAAATAGTCAGCAGGAGAAAATTGTCTAAATGTTGAGAATAGATCTCGGAGGGTCTTCGAAAGTTTTTCCTTTTTTTTTTTCGTGTAGTGATTGGGTATATTCAGTGTATTGGATATTCCGTGTATTGGGTAGCTTTTGTCTGCTTTCTATATTTTGCCGTACAGTCAAATTTTAGGATTGTATCATTTGATATAGTTTTCAAATTCTCTCTATTCTTTATCATTTCTTGTTTCAAACTACCTCTCGTTCCTCCTCAACTAAAATAAATAATTAAACTGGATTATTTCTTCTTTTAAAAGCAGTCAGATTTTATTTAGCACCTCATATTTTTAAATATCACTTTTTAAAAATTACCTTTTGATCCTGCCAAAATATATAAATTTAAAGTTGGCTATTTTGTTTTAATATTGAAAGCAGTGAGATTTGAAGCATTTAACATCCCTTATCCTCTTAGATCCAGCATTATTGGACTTTGGTATAATTTTATCACTTATATAATAATATTTTACGATGTTTTCTGCTTGTATGCCTTGATAAAGCGATTGTCTTTGTAAAAATATAATTAGTTTAACTTTATTTAGTCCTAATTTTTGATTAAAATGCAAAAAATGGTAGATGTTTGATTCAAGCTTTTGGACAGTTTCATAGCAAATAAATATCTTATTGAGTCTAGTGGATTCTGTTTCATGACCGAAATGTGAAGGAATACATTATAAGAGTGTCCTACAACATGTTAAAACGTTGAATGCCACGCTAATTTTACATGGCTTGCCCGTCGGGCCACAATGTAAATAACTACAAACTAAATTTGCAAATATTAGACAGATTTTACTAGTTTTTTAAATGATTTAGCTTGACATATCTGAAAAAAAGTGGTGAATTATATAAGCCTACAAATTGTTTATAAATAGTGGTGCATAAAAATCTACTGAATTGAATTTATTAAACCAAGAATCACAATTATTAGACTACCACTTGAAAATATTTTATCGCTGTCCGGAGCAAGTTGGCATCTCTATGTAAATAAATAAAACTATTTTTGTGTGTTCTATATTGCATTAATTTCTTCAAACCATTTTAGTAACGATAATAATGTTAAAAAAAAAGTAAAATTTTACTCGAATTATGTGTTTCTAATAATCTTGGCTTCACCGATCACCGGTGACCCCTGTGGCGCTATGAACAAACTCAGTGCCGGTCACTGGTGACCTGCATGGCATTCAACGTGTTAAAAATGCTAACAAGTCGAACTTATAATTTTTTAATGCAATAATTAAAAATAATTGAGTTTAATTGAGATTTTTAAAAGATTTTTATTTCATTTGAGTTTTGTTTCTTCTAAACTTGCATAAGTAAAAATCGTAATTTCTAACATTTTTAAAATTTTTTTTGAAGATTCGGGTGTCAGTAAGATCTGATTTTTAAATTCCGCATACTAAGACTTATCTTGTTTCTTCCAGCCAAAAAAATCAAATTGGCGCAAGCAGCATGGAGAGTTCATTGAAGCTATCAGGCAAGCGAAAATGGTGCAACAACACTTGGCCAAGGGTGGAAAAGTGAGTGACCTACCACCCCCGCCACCTTCAGATAACTCCGACTACGTTCCTTGCCCTTACTGTGGACGAAAATTTAATGAAGGTGTTGCTCAGAGGCACATCCCTAAATGTAAGAACATTCTATCGAATAAAAAGAATTCCAATGCAAGAAAATGATTGGGGGAAAAAAATGTGTGATGCTTGATTTACATGCATTTTTTATTTACTGGATTTTTAGTGCTTCCTATGTTTTCTTATTTGATAAGAATATGCAATTTGTACTGTTTTTATTCTCGAATTTTTAATTTTTAAGATTTTGGTGTGTAATGTTTTAACGTTAATCACGAATGTTTTTAAAGTTTTTAAATTAATCAGTTAATGTAATTTATAATCCAATTTATCGTGCTCGCAGATCAAAATTAAAGTTTTATTTTTACATAGTTACTAAATTTTAAAGTTCGAAATGAATTTTTTAACATTAAGTAATAAAATTAATAACAGTAAAAACAAATATAAAATTAAGTATTAAATTCCTACTGCATAACTACTGCCTATTATGTATTAAAATTTATTGACTGTTCAAGTAAAAATAAATTTATATAAAAGTGATTGGTACTCTCCCATAATTGAGTTTATATTATATATTAAATATTTAATTGATAATGTATAGGAAATATAATGCAATTGTATATTATCAATCGAGGGCAAAAATACAGCTTATAAGTTTTTAATAAGACCTTGAATGTATAATTTACATCAAATGAGAAGAATATTTGCTCTATTTGATTGATTTTAAACAAAAAAAATTGTACATTCACCGGGAAAAATTTCTCAACAGTTTTGTAATAAATTATTTATTTGTCAAAAAAATTATCTATATTATAGTTATAAATTTAAATTGCTATGTTTAAATTAGTGTCTTGTCTGCAAGTGTGGTAATAATTTTAACTTGTAGAGAATTAATTTTATACAATGAATTAATTGCAATGTACTATTGTATTTTATATAACCTATCATCTCTAGGTTATCTCTTCAATGTGTTGAGATGATCTGTAGACTTAAATGTGAGCATAAGTGTTAATTTTAGTTTGTGAACTGTTTTTCAATATTTGAAAAAATCTCTTTAATGTCTGCTTTGCTTATTTAACCAAAAATAATTATATATTCTTAGTTTTGTGAAGCATTATAACAAATCCAGGACTTGCTTTTTTATGTCTGTGTGAAATACTTGAGTTAAAACATTTACAACCGCTTTTATTTGTTGAGCAAATAAATATTTCCTGTATATAAAATTATCGTATCTCCCATGTTATGTGTGTTAAGTTCCTGAAGGTGAATTTGTGTAAAATGAACAGGTGTGGTGATATTTGTGATAAATGATTTTTTTTCCAAATAAATATTTGTTTTACATTTTATGCACTGTAAACTCAGTGTAAAATCTGAACTAAATCTTTGTATGTGGTCTTTTGTACGCTGCCAAGTTAATAATCCTATCTTGTAAGAAAATTTAATAAATTAACTTTTTACTAAAATTTTTTCTTTATTTTTCATAAGCAGTTTCAAGATATTAGAGTATTAATTATCTATTTTTACGGTATTTTTTCATACAGCCAATCAGGTATAAAAAATAATGAAAAGTAAATTAAGTTTCGTTTCAAAAAAACTAAAATAAGATAATTTTTGAGTAATTTCTTTTACAATAGTTGTAAGTTGATAAAATGTCAAAGCTAATTTAACATATCTAAAAGCTCATATAAAGGGGATAGATTTTTAACATTTTTATTATTTAATATTCTTTGTTCCTATACTTTAACTTTGAGAAAACCTAGTCTGTTGTTATTTTTTGACTCATTTTGAAAGACAGTCTTTTCAAATCTACTTAAAATAAATTTTTAACTATCGTTGATTATTATTAAATTTCAAAAAAATTAAAGCAATCGTGATTTTTAGCATGGTCTATTTTTTAATCCTTTAAATTTATTGAAAATTTCTACTGACCAATGATTTTATATTTGAACTTTGTTTAATTTTTTTTTAATGAAATTAGCCATTTCGTAAAATGAGATAAATTAAACTTAACTCAAAAACTAATAAAAATAACTTTTAAACAAATTATTTTAAAAATTACAATTTTGCGTAAAACAATTGTTATAATTATTGTTATATAATACAATTGTTTTATTACTGTACAAAAAAAAGCTATCAAAATAATTTGTAAAATATTCGAAAATAGTTTGAATTTTGAGAAGAAAAAAAACTTCCGTTACGCCAAACTTCAAAGAAATAAACGTTACTTCAAACTTCCAAGAGTAAAACTTGCTTGCGCAGAACAGCAGGCAAAGTATCCTTTTTACAATATAATTGGTCAACAATTTTTTACGTAGAACAACAGGCAAAGTATCATTTTCACAATAAAATTGGTTAGTTATCTTTTATACAGAACAGCAGGTAAAGTGTCATTTTTACTATAAAATTTATTAGCAATTTTTTCGGTAGAACAGCAGATAAAGTATCAATTTCACTATGAAATTTATTAGTAATTTTTTAGGTAGAACATTTGGAAAAGTATCAATTTCACTATGACATTTATTAGTAATTTTTTATGTGGATCAGCATGTAAAATAACATTTTCGCTATAAAATTATAAACTTTTTTTCATCAATAAATTGCAAAATTAACAACTGATTTAATATGTAGTTAATGCAGAGTTAAATATTCATTTTGGTTTTTCAATGCAAAATAAAATATAAGTTCTAAAATGTATTCTATATTTAAAAATATTTTCTTCTGTATATAAGTTTCCAGACATAGAAAATCCGCCCCTAGAAGTCTTCAACGGCCACTGGGGAGTGGGGCCATTGTACCCACTTTGGGAACCTATGACTTACCCCTAAAAAATTTTTTTGAAAGGAATTAGCTTTTTTATTCGAACATACTCAGAATGTTACCAAACACTAGAAACAAATACATTCTTGAATTCTAAACCTTATCAACCTACCATTCAATGTTATACCAATCAAGCATGGTGTTAAGCATTATTTTTGCGTCGAAATTCCCACTGTAGGTCGGTACAGTAACAGTTCTTTTCTCTTCACATTTTAATCTGTTCGGGAAAAAAATAAAAACTATAACTTCACTCATTTATGAAAAATATATTATCGACTGAAATTGCTGTTCGTAAATTCAACCGAATGAATCAGAACTTAAAGCAATTCTCTTTCAGCAACCTCTGACTAAGCTTTAAACATGATCCGGTAAAAACTGTGATTACGAGTTCAACCATTTATAACAAATGCCACTTCAAGAGGATTATCGGGACCATTAAAGATCTGATAGCGAGTGCTCAGGGTTCAACTATGGGTTCAGCTTAGTACTTAAATGTTTATGTTGTTGCTCGTCATAGATGAAGTAATGTTTCGTCTTATTTTATCATTATTCACAACAAAGTAAAAACAGTTTCAGATTACTACAAAAAAACTGAGGGAAACATATATAAAATTTTATCGCCTCCTCTACTCAAGAATATGAGCGAAAGGAAATGTGAGACCGATAACACTTTTAGTGCTGTTTCATACTTAATAAATTTTAAGTTGCGATGAAGTGTCACTACGCAATGAAGTGTAATTTAAAGAAGTCATAATATTAGAGTATTTTATGAGTAGGAAATTGAAGTACAGGAACAACGCGTAAAGAAGCAAACTTAAACTTACAAGCTGCGGTTATTAATTTCGAAGATTGGTCCTGTCAGTATTATATGAATTATATTGTTACTTAATACTTTTTATTTTTTTTCTCCTTATTACAATTTTAATTAAATAATTTCATAGGAAGAACGGAAATGTTAAAAAAAAATATGGATAATTTATTGAATATAAATTTAATTAAGAGTTTCGAAAACCTTAACTGATTACATGTATAAAATATTCTAACTCACGGAACCTCAGCTCTAGATAAACAAAACTTGTTCTAGACGGAATTAAATTTTTGACCATCGAAATTCGGGAGTTGCCTTAATTTCGAAAGAACGGCGGCGTTGCAGTATGAAGCGCTGACAGCGAATTGCAACATGAAGCAATGCACTACAGTGCATAGTATTTCAAGAACTAAATTGAAATACGATCCATTGCGAATTCCAACATGCAGCAATGCATTACAGTGCACAGTATTTCAAGTGCTAAATTGAATTATGATCAATTTCTTTTTCCTGTGTATATTTATATCTTTTCTACTTTATTGTCCCGCAGTGGACTGATCGTAAAGACACGGTTCCCAGTAAAACACCGAAATCGAGCATCACCGGCTGCGGTCAGTAAGCGGGTGGGTGACCACTTTGATCAACCTGCGTAGGGACCGAAGGTGCGCTGTATCTGTCCTCGTTAAACTGTTCTACCGTAAAGTGCTCGATTTCGATCGCAGTTCGTTGGACTACCAAAGCAGGGTAGCCATCCCCTCTGCAGAGGATCAAAATTGCGGTGGCATGTCTTTGGATCCTCCTCAGACCGTCACCAATAGTCCATTGTCCTCCAATAGTCCAGCAGCTGCAGTGCGACGTTAATAAAGTAACTACCAACCTGCTACTTTATCAGTAAGATACTTGAAATGCTCCACTCTCAGTTAGAAGATCGTGAGTTCGGTCATAGAGCGTGTATACATGGTGGGGTGCTAATTAAGTAACTGCTGTGGCTGAATTTCTCCCGATCTTACCGTTTCGGGTATCGACTATATCGTCTAACTGGGATCAAAGCTATGTGATGAATTACTTAGTTATTCATACACATATGCAAGCTTCTGTGCTCAATACGAAGAAAGGTTTGTAAGCCCTTGTAAAACTGAAAAACAGATATAACAAATAAGAGGACAACACAAAAATACATCCAGAGTTACGGGAGGAATACGAACCCGTTACCACCGCTCTTCAAAGCGTTTGGCGAAAGGATAATACCTCAATTTCCGGGTATATGAAGAAATGCCAGATATAAGCAGCCGAAGTGCATAAAATAAACAAAAGGTACAATTTTTTTTTAAACTATCATCACACAAGTTGGCATTTGTATGTGCAACAATAAATAAATAAACAACTTTCACGGTGATTTTTTTTTTTAAAAAAGAGACTCTTTATACTTAGTGCGAAGTATTTGAAAAAGATGCATTAGTTGAAGGAGCTGATGTCTTGGAGGTAATATAATTGTGTCACCTTTATTTTGTCAACTGCTTGATAATTACTTTTTTTTTCAGTTATTAAATTCTATTCTTAATTTTCTTTTAAACTATTTGTAGGTTGACGATTCTAAAAATAGTAGTGGTAAAAAACGCAGGTGAAAATGCGTTGTGTCATATGAAAAGCTAGTAAAAAATTTATGAAGTATTAGATTATGAATCATTGAATTCAAATAACGGTTAAGATTTTTAATAACCTTAGCAGCAGAAACCCTCCAGCATGTCAACAAGTGCTGCAGATTATCCCAGCATCGTCAGATAATTCTTCGTCTCAGATTTTTTTCCGCTTTGGAATGACAAGGCTAAAACAATGATGAGAGAGAGGAAATAGAAAAATCATTTTTAATTTCTTAAACCAATTCGATAAGTACTTGCTTCAGATCCATAATAAAATTTGTTTGCCAATATGCCGATATATAGGCAAACGAAAACTAATTTTTTACAAAAATTCCAAATTTTCTTTCATTTACTGGAATTTTGAAATATAAAGAATTTTTAAAAGGAATCAAAAATTTAAAAGAACTAATTTGAAAATTTCCGAATACTCTTGTTGCTTGTTTATAGTCTGTTCAAAGATTTTTTTTTTCAAGTTTCTATTCATTCATTAAATTAAAAAATGCTAAGCAAATTTAACAAAGTTTTATATAAAAATTTTGTACATAGTTTGTAACTACACTGAAAAGCCAAAAAAAAACTGGTATCTAAATTCAGAAGAGTGCCACTGGCCACCAAAATCCCCAGACATGAACATTATTGAACACATTTGGGATGTCTTGCAACGTGATTTTCAGAAGATATCCCCACCCCCTCTTACTCCCACTGGTTTATGGACAGCCCTGCAGGATTCATGGGGTCAATTATCTCCTGCAGTACTTCACACATTGATGGAATCCATGCCACGTCGTGTTGAGGCACTTCTGCGTGCTCGCGGGGGCCCTACACGATATTAGGCAGTTATACCAGTTTTTTTTGGCTCTTCAGTGTATCTTATAATGCAAAAATTTTACAATGCACCAACGAAAAAAAAATGGAATACTCTGACTAACTTTTGATCTACTGATCTAATTTTATAGTTCTAGAATTCCATCTTAATGGTTTGAAGGGGTGACCTCAAATTAATTGGTGCAGACGATATTTTAAGTTACAAAATCAGACAAAAAAAAAACGTACTTTCCCTGAATAAACGTACCCTTTTTAGCGGATTCGAAATTTGATTCCCAAAATATAGGGGGGTAGCCACAATCTGGGAGATATGGTTCCCATTGTTTGGTCAGTAGAGCGCTCCAAAGACCGCTTAATGTTAATTTTACTTTTTGCGTATTTTGCCAAATTTCGAGAACTTTTTAAGAAAATTGAAAATTTTTTGCACACAAGTATAAACTTCATTCATCCAAAGATAATTCCAAGAAAAAAATAAGTAATAAAGTAATAACAAATTTTGAATTGTAAGGTATACAATTTTTACGTAATTTTAAAAAATGTAATTTTACGAGACAAAATACTAAATTTGAGCGAAATTGGTCAAATTTTGGATCGCTTTCCTAACCAAATTATAGGGACTGTATTTCTTAGATTGCAGTTACTTCCTATATATTGGGTATGGTTATTCAGAGAAAATACGTTTTTGTGTCTGATTTTGTAACTTAAAATATCGTCAGCACCAATTAATTAGCATATTTGAGGTCACCTCTTGCAACTATTAAGATAGTCCTAGAACGTGAAGATCCGATCATTAAGTTATTTAGGGTGGAACGTTTTTTATTTTGCGTACTGTGCACACGTTGGTTTAAATTTAATTTTTCTAATAATAGTCTCTGTCTGACTATTATTATAAAAATTGTTAGCGTAGCACACAAATTATATTTTGTCAAGATAGCATTGCAGATTGTCTCATTGAACTTACATTAGCTAGATTGACTAATATGGGTAAAATTTAGTCACATCAGTCAGACTGACTAATATGAGTAAAATTGACCTACATTAACCAGATTGACTAATATGAGTAAAATTTACTCACATTAGTCATTAAATTTGACTATTAGGTTGATAACACTCGTGAACCATGTAAAATGTCCCACAGACCATAGTTTGAGAATCGCTGAATTTTAATATACTCCAAGAAATAGAGGTTAAAAATTACTCATTTTCGAAATCTGCGTGAGAGTGAATTTCGAAGGTTGTGAAAAGGTAAATGTCAACCTTGAACCATCCTATTTTTTTTTTTTAATGTCTTCACCTTGAAAAGAGAAAGGTGAGTCACAAAAAAGGTAGACATTAACAGCCTAAGTAATGAACATTCGACCTGCAATTGGGGTGTTATGAAATTTGTTCTTTTTGTTCCTCAAAATGACAAGAAAAACCGTAGGCGTGACAGTGATTGCTAACGGTAACCGAAACTTCTCATTTTTCTTTTGTGTCATAAGTCCTTGCTTTTCTTCCGAACGCCTTATTAGAAGATTTAGACAATATGAAGTTTGGAATTCATTATTCAAAATGAACTATTTGTGTTCGTCGCAAAACTAAAGGACAAAATAGTTTTTGCGCCTTAAGAAATTCTCCTTTTTTTATTCTATCCATGAGATGAGGCCTTTGAAGCAGAATTTTTATTAAATATATTTTTCGTATTTTTTTCATTATTTTGTATTAATTTAGGTAATTTAAAATATGTAAAAAAATATTATGTTTAGAATTTGAATAGTTTGTGGTTATGAATTACAATATGTAATACCGGTGCTTTTTCTTCGTTAAAGGTTAAATCTTCCAAACACATTTACTACCGAAATATATATATTTTTTAATGTGCACTTATTTGTAGTTATTTAGATCTAAGAGAAAGAGTTATTTATCATTGAAATTTCTTTAATTAAAAAAATCAATTATTGATAAATTTTTGAATGTGAATGAAAAAAAAATCATACTACTTTCTTATTTCATATTTTAGAACGTATATAATTCCGATAATCTAGCGAATTTTTTGCAGCAACTGTTAGATTGTTTTTGTATAATAAAAGAATACCAAATTTCACTTGTACTTAGGGTGTGAAAAAATCTTATATAAAAGGGACCCTGGTATCCCCTTTGCATCAAAGGGTTGAGCGCAGAAAAATTTTTTTCTTCAAAATAAAATAATTATAGCGTCGTTAAACTGTGTTTTTATCAAATGCAAACTTTTTTTATTTCAGTAGAATTCTCCATCTCTGATTTAGTCTTATGTTGAGACAAATTATTTATAACTAGAATAATCAACTAAAAATTCTCAACAATTGAATATAAAGTGAAATAAAAATCAAGAAATTGATATTTGAATCTTGCGCATAACTCTAAACGTCTGATAATTTGAAGAGAATTGAAAATGTTTAAAAGCAAAAAATTTAACAGAAATTGTAAAAATTGAACAGTACAAGTGTTACTCACAGCTGATTTTTGTTTGCTGTTTACGAGTATGTCAAAGGTTTGCATATTTTTAGTTGAAAATAACCTATGGTGCAAGCTTTGCCCTCGGCTAATTTTTGTTTGCTTTTCAAGAATGTAACAAAAGTTGGAATGTTAATTTATCGGGGACTGTGTCGCAGTTTAAATTTAGTATCCCGGTATATAGATTTGATATTGTTGCACAAATTAAGATATAAATTTTTTTTTGACAAGTTCATGAAAATTTGGAGTTTTGGTCACATATTTTTAAAAGATTAATGTATATTTATTACAATTCAAATGACAATAAGTATTCAGAATAGAAGGACGTAATCTAAAGAACTAAACACATAAAATTAAATACATCAAAACATTTCGTTCCAAAAAAAGCCTATTTTCACATTAGAAGACTGGATTAATGTATTATGCATCTATTACCACTGTACCTATTACCACAATAGCTAATGTAGAACCTATTATCATAATTAATTAAGCAACACTGACTTCGATTATAGTTTAGTAATTTTTATACAGTCTGTTTTTGAAATAGAATTGGACCAATTCAATTTTTAGGATATCAAATTTGTGTTTTCCTAGCAACAATTTTTATTTGTGTAAATTTTAAAAGCTTATTAAATGCCTTTGATTTGAACATTTTTAGTAATAATTTCTGTATCGTATAAGCAATCGGGCAAAACAATTTCTGCAAAAAGTAAGAAAAGTAAGTGTAATTCATTTCACCTTTATAAAGTTCATATCTTTCTCATGCGAATTTAAAGCAACGAACCGACAGTAATTTTTCTAACTCTTTGAGAAAATCTTTTTGAAATAGAAAGTGTGACTAACTGTTTTTTAATCTTTATTTTTTGAAAGTTATATCTTCAGCAATAAGTCGTATGATTACTTCTGCTTGCAAATCGCTCTCTTACGTCATTGATGAACCATTAAATCGCCTGCAGTATGGATTATTCACTTTCAGTGCTTTCCTGCATGGATTGTTTGACTTTTTTCCAGTTTTTATCTTCGCAAAAATCAAAAATAATCTGTCATGTCGATGTTTTACTCCAATAAATAACGAAATAACTGAAAGATAACATGTTAAAGCTTTTGTTTCCATATTTAAATAATGGGAAAAATCTAGCATTAATATTGATATAAAATGATAAGTGGTGGTTTCATTCCTTTGGTTAGAATATTTGTCAGAAAAATATTTCATTAATTTGATCCTTGCTTGAAATGTTATGGTACCAAATGTAATATAAAAATGATTTTATAGCTTTATTTTATAATTTTATTTTCATATTTTAAAACCATGAAAATAATTGTATTCATATTTATATAAAATAAAACTGTTCAAAATTACAATTTTTAACTGTCACATCGCTCGGCCTTGGAACTGCAGGAGTTGAATGATAGGTAAATTAAAACCATCTTTCAACTTTTGCTCAACTTATAAGCTATTGTTCTGAAACAAATGTGTTACGCAACAATGAATTCTGAACAAGATACAGTGTCTCCAATGGATGGTGTTTTCGACACTAGGGAGCGCTGCAAGCTGTATTAACAAATTTTCATTTCAAACTCACCAGAATTACAAAATAACATTAATATCTTATGAAATACGGCAGATTAGAGCTCAGAAATTATCTAATTTATTTCTTTTATTAAATGCAAAATTATCCGTTTGAAAATATCGCCTCGCAGAATAACATGCAGTAAGCAGCTGCAAACTTTCTAATCGGAACTAGAGCAGGCATACAGCTCGAGATTGTTATTGTTTACATTTCTACTGAAAACACCATCCATTAGAATTTGCGTATATTTTTTCCCATTTTTTAGGAAGGCAACACTTTAAAACAGATGGAGATACATTTTATTATCATTAAGGAAACTTGAATATTCTGTTCGTACATTCCTATTAATATAACGAAAAGACCATATTCTGCAGTAATAAATGATTTCAACTTAACTGACCATAATATGGTGTAAAACCAAAAAACACTAAGCTGATTTGTTTTTCTTGTTCAGTAATTATTTAATATGCGTTGGCAATGTTAAAATAAATGTGAATCAGAATTCCGTATGTCTAATAAAAGAATGTCATTTTTCATACATTTATATGTTAAATAATTTAAAACAAATAACACTTTTACACCAAAATGCCTCACTATTCCTGAATGCACTCTTTTTTACTAACTTCATATTTTATAAAAAATATTTTGCGTTTCTCACAAATAAAAATCTGAGACTTCTTTTTTTAAAATTTTTTTCCAAAACTTCGTAAAAATCTTTTATTTAATAATCTGAAATTTTAAATTCAAGTCTAAGAGAAGGGTTGGATTTGAGAGAAGAGAAAGTTATGACAAGGCATTGGGATTTCTAAAATTAATGTTATGAATTTATATTTAAATATAAGCTTTTTTCAACATCTTTTTAATGAATTTGAATGATTTTTTATTATTCAACGCCTGCACACGATATTCTTACTTTCAAGTCAATTTCAAAAGTAAATTAGCCAATCTTTAAATATCAATATATTTTTTAAATTTGCATAAATATGTACATTTGCTTCATTCAGTTTAAATAAAGATATTCTAAATTAAAAACAATTTTTTCGTTAACATAATTTTTTAAAATTCTAATGCAATTTTTTTAAAAGAAAAATTGCAATTAAGTTAAGCTTAATTCAGATCTACAATGAACTAAAACCGTTAAAGTGAAATATATTGAACGGTCAAGTGCACATTTCCGCTTTTGAATTGTCAACGTAACAATAAGTTCTATGACCTTATTGTTTCAATGTTCTTTTCATCTAACAAGTATTTCGATGTCAAATTGTTCCATGCTGATTTTGCGCAAACGATTTCCTTATCTCTGAATTTCGATGAAAAATATAGTTAGAAGTAATTTAATAACCATGGAAACGACGTGACCCGGATATCAAAGAAATTTTTTTAACATCTCTGAGAAGAATAGGATGGTTGCTATTTAGTTCTAGAAGCCACACCTCACGCATTGTCATCTGTCAATGATCGATGGAAAATTACTTGTTCCGTTTTGGCAACGTTGTCGATATCTTTTTTCATCATCAATGTGAAGTGAACCGTATTTGTGTCGTCTGCTTGAAAATACCGAATGTGTTAAGATGAGTAATTTAGGGCATATTTCAACTAAAGAAATATTACCGGTAATTATGAGAGACAAATTAAGGCACTTGACCATATTTTTTCTTCAAAAAATAAGGAACAAATAAGCAAAAAGGAAACTTTTTTTTAAAAAGTTAATTTTCATTTTGATCTTGAACTATATTTTTATTTTGGTACAATGAAGTTTTGTATAAATTAGTGTTCTCTATTTTTACTTTGTTTAATGCTCCTTTTTTTAAACGTCCTTTTTTATTTTCTCAACTAATTTCTGGTCACTAATTGCGCCCTTTCTGAAAATTGAAGCAAAAGGTCTATTAAGGTTAACATACTTTATTAAGCTCGAAAATATGGCAACGTTTCAAGCCATTGATTCATTATACGGCTCAAGTTATGAAGGAAAAAAAAAAGATTGAAATTTGATTATCAAGAAAAGAGTGTTTTACCAATTAAAAAATGTTTCTACTTTAAATGGAAGACAAATAAATAATAATAAAGCAAATAATTAATTACAATATTAATAATAATTAAATAAAACAAATAATTCTTTTGTTAAAAAATATTAGATATTTTAATGGAAATGAAAAATTAGTTTTTATTGTACAATAAAGTCGAAGAAAATGCTAGCGCAAAGAGATTATAAATTTGAAATATATATATATATATATATATATTAGGTTTTAAAAAAAATTAAATGTAATGAACGAGTAGCACGTAAAATTNTATATATATATCAATATGTGTGTGTGTGTGTGTGTGTGTGTGTGTGTGCGTGATCGAAAGCTCTAACCACGATGGAAACTAGTATATCTGTACACCCGATGGTACAATCGGCCATACCGTTTATTGGTTCTTCATAGCGTTGGTTAGAGTGCTGGGATATCCAGCAGTGGACTGATCGTTAAGACATGGTTCGCAGCAGATCACCGATGTCAAGCATCACTGACTGCGGTCAGTGTGCGGGTGGCTGACTACTTGGATTAGTCTGCGTAGGGACCGAGGGTGTGTGGTATTGGTGCTCGTTACTCAGTTCTACCGTAAAGTGCTCGACTTCGCGTGCCGAATGCTGTAATTACTATGGAAACAGGTGTTTATTCTGATGATTCATCTTCTTAGGATGAGTATTAACTTTTTTTCTAGCATGGGCATGCAATTTGCTCTGTAAATCTTACTTTTTTTTTCTTTTTGAAAAAGAAAGAAACAGTTTTTATGTATGCCATTCTAAAATAGCATTTTTGGAAGCAAGTTGAAAAATTTGGCTGCAGATTCTTTATATTTTGGATACAAGCAGTTTCTCAGAATGCCACTCGGTAAAATGGTGTGCCATACCCTATTGATGAGCTGTAATGTTTTCCAGTATTGATGAACGAAACTGGATTTATATAAAAATATAGGATGTTCCGTAATTACGATAGCTTTTTATTCGATAGCTTTTTTTTTTATTCTTGTCAAAAATTCATTTAAGAAATCGCATGCACTTGGGGTCGCAAATCAATATTTAGAGAGGAAAAAAACAAAGGCGCTATCGAAACTCAACGAATCATTACTAAGGAAATAAAACTAAAATCATTGGAACCTGTTTGATTACTGAAGGGAACAGTGAAGAGCCGATAGGTGATTGTTTGAAAGAAACTCTTTCAAATCTCATGAGGCAATCAAATTTGCTTTTGATGTTTTTTTTATACTGTTTTTCTCATTCTTGTTTCTCCTTTAAATAGGCATCAATTGACGATTCTCAATTTGTATATTTTGATTTCATTTCTTAAATTAGAATTCTAAATATATGTTTCTCCTTTATTTAGGCATCAATTGACGATTCTCAATGTGCATATTTTGATTTCATTTTTGATATTAGGATTCTAAATATATGTTTAAAAGGTGGATGTTACAGAACATTTTGCATAATTACACGTTTAATGTCGCGAGGGGAAGCCTTAGTTGTTATACGATAGTTTGAAGGCAATATTTGTGTTTGATTTAATGTAAGTCTTACATCCTTTAAAGATTTAAAAAAGCCGGAAAAGGCTTTCACCTTGCACTGTTCCTTTCGGTTCAAACTCGTTACTTGATCTTCGAACTTCACTGCTTATTCCATTACGGGGTAAAATACTTCTTATATTTTATAAATAATGCACATTTCATCTTTTAATATTAGACAGATATCGTCGTCACCAATGGGAAAAAAACAAATACAGCCCTTTTTTCTGTGTTTACGTTAGCCTTTTATAAATATAAATTCTTATTTAAGTAACGATTTTTGTATTTTTGAGCAATGCAATTACAGATACTTGTGTTTAATTTTGTGCCCTTAGATTTTTAAAATTTTTTTATTACACAGAATACGTGATGTAAAGACATTAAATACTTTTAATAATAAGCAATCAGTTCCTTAAAAAAGAGACTTATTTACTAATGACCATTATAATTAAAGTCAGAAACTCAGCTGTTCATCTGTCACCAAGACGATAATTATATTTCTCCATATTCGTTCTAGAATTTAAGAATCTCCCGGATGCAGTGAAATGAAGTGAAATCACTATCATTTTAACTTTCGAACAGTGAAAGTTGTTCTAAAAGTAACTACGCCACTAAATCTGAAAGGATGATTTAGGTTAAACGCCTCTGACGACAGTTTCCATTTCCGTTGTACGAAATGATATCCGTAATGTCGGTCATTTCCTGCGGAATTACAGGTTTCGCGTTTTAGCGATCGTCTGCTTTTAAATGAACGTCGTGCCATCTTCTAATCTTCTCGGATTATGTGACAGCTTCAAAACCCTGTCATAAATTTAGCATGAAAGAATTAAACTTTACTTGATTTCTTTGTACTTATATGCCCTGACGACACTATCGGAAATTAGTTTTGCAAATCTGCAGTATAAATACAGCAGATTTGAAAAACTAATTAAGTTTGAAAAAAAAATTAATTAATACAGCCTTAGATGATATGAATAAATGATGAGCATTCAATTCTAAGATGAAAAAATTGCATATAATTACTCAAAATTTTAATTATTAATTATAATATGATTAATAATCATTATAAAATTAATAATTATAATATAATAAATAATTTTTATATAATTATATTATTAATTATAATAAAATTGATAATTATATTATTAATTATAATAAAATTAATAATTATATTATTAATTATAATAAAAATCATAATTATAATTATTAACATAAATATTATTAATTATAATAAGAATCATAATTATAATTATTAACATAAATATTATTAATTATAACAAAATTAATTATAATTATTAATTTTAACATAGATATAATTAATGACTAATTTAGTTTGAAAAAAATATTTTGATACAGCCTTAGATGATATGAAAAAGTGATGAGCAGTCATCATTGAGATGAATAAATTGCATTTATAATTAATAATTCTTACCATTAATTATAGCTTATTATGACTAGATGCTAGCTTTGAATAAAGGCAGAAAATACGATTTTTAATTTCAGAAATAAAAAGCTTAGAAGAAAGTAAACTATTAAATCTGATAATTATTTTTAAAATTTCAAATAGTTAAACTAAAATTATTTATTTTTGTAAATGTTTTTTATTGCATGAAAATTATAATGTTATTTAATAGAAATTTTTTTTGCAAATTCTAGGACACTTTTATTCTGTATTTCTTTTTAATTTGTTTATGAAATAAAATCCACTATCCTTAAATAAAATATTTATTATGCATATAACTGTCTGAAAGGTTATTTAATTCACGTTTCGCACCTTTCTTATAATTTTTTATTGCAATTAAAAATTCTTAACAATTATGGTTAAGCGTTAATTATAATTATATTTTTAAGTAGGCAATCACTTTGTAAAAGCATATAAACAAAATGAAATTTTTTTAAAAATTTTATTTGAAAAAACTGTTCCTCGGGAGGATAAAAAAACAAAAACAAATTTAGAGGTGCAGTTTTTTTCTTTCTTTTTGAATATGAAATGAATAAGCAGTTTTTCTAAACTAATACCATTTTTGGAAGTTTAATGTAGATATTCAAAATCTAACTATGCTGCAACTTCAGGAGTAGAAATAATTTAGAAATATTTTACATACTTAAAAGCACTTAAGTCATACATCCAGCACACTTAATATTGGTTTTCTGAACTAACTTCAACGCGCAATAGCTCATCAAATAGCTAAGCTTCGTTGTTGGAGTGATAGTGGTAACGCGGCTCCTCTGATTTGAAGCATTTTTTTTCATATCTGCATTTATGTTTATTGTGCCTACGCGTGCTTTTATGCATGTTTTTTAGTTTTCTCGTGTTTTGCTGTAGCTTTAACGTTGGCTAAAGGTTTTGTCTTGGAGAAAAAAAAAAGTATCTGGAATTTTTTTTTTTTTTTTTGACTATATACAAATCTCCTAATAATCTCTCCTTTCCGTTGATTTGATTTGATTTCATTACTTTCCGTCTGTACTAACGTTTATGTCGGGCGCAGTATAGCTAATTTCGACTTTTGTGTAAAAACAGCAGAATATTACTAACTTTTTTGACAATTTTTCGTAGTAATTAAAATCTCCCACCAACTTGGGTAAAAGGCAATTATATTTTTTGCAATCAATCGTTTGGCAAAGGCATACAAACAGAAGAAAAAAAAACAAACTTGAAGCATTATTTTTAAAAAATTAAATTGCGCCAAATGATTTCCGATTTATTGGACACTGGGTCTTGTTATGATATCATTTCCACTTTTAACTTATAATCTTCAATTGGTACACGGGGCCTGTCAAAAATATTTGTCATGAAAAGAAGTTACAAGTTAAAAAGACCCAGCATCTTTACTCAGCAGCAGTTATTCCCTTAAGTGTGGTACGCGTACTCCTTGGTATTCTTGACTATTGTATTCAAGGCATGCAATGATTAGCGTTGGAGAAAATTGATGTATTTCTGCAAGATTTAATCACGTTTTTTAAAAATGCCTCAACAGTTTCGAAATAGAGTGTTACGAAATGGTTGCTCTTAATGCACGTAAAATTGAATTTCTGCAGGAAAAAAAAGAGTCCGATAGCTATAAACATTCAATGTGTCACATTGTGCAATAATTATTGCGATAGTGTAAAGGAGAATTATCAAAAGCAAGTTTGCCTGATGAAATTAGAGTGTCCGCCATTCTCTTATAACCATCTTGAAACTTCATCGTTAAAGGAACTAGTTTGGCTTGATTTTTATTTCTTTTTTGATCCTATTAACACTAAGGATTAGTACAACTTGGAAGAATTTTTTTTAAAATTTTACATTCAAAAATATTGAATTGAAACCCTTGTTTCAATTAGGGAATGTTTTGGTAACTTGTTTGATTAAATATTGAAATTAATCCTTATTATTTTCATGCCTTAGAAACCAAAAGTAGACTAAATATACAACGCTGCATTATGCTCCTTAAAACTATAATTTCAGTGCAATTCAAGAGCTCTTGGCGATATTGAAGTCAGCAATTGAATGGTAAAGCATTTTTAGTTACTTCAGCTAGCCATTCATAAACATAACTTCAAAAAAAAAAATCTTGTTTACTACATCACATCAAGTATTCATGTTCATGAAAATTTTAAAGCTTCAAGACTACGTTTGTGGAGCTTTAAATGCATTTTTTTTCGGCTAGAGTAATAAATTTGTATGAAAAATAAATGAAATGGAACTTGAACTACAAAATAGAAGGGGCAATGGTGGACCATGAACCATGAAGACGAAGCAGTTCCGCATGGCAGTGCAGAGAGGCCATCTTTAACCATTTGAGAGTCAGTTTCTAACTAACCATTTCCTAAATGGGTCATTGGACCAAATTGCGCTTATCAAATATTAAACCACAGACATTTATTTTGTTCTTTTTTTTCCGTCTATTTATCGTTTGCTCATTTTGTTTTATCGTTTGGACATTTTGTTTCATCGTTTGGTAATTATCACAGATGTGTGATTTCGCAACACTGCCAAGATCGTTTGAAAGAGATATGACAGAAATTTTTCACAGAATACTCAAATAAATTCAACAAACAATAAAAATAAGACAACAAGGCTTAAACATAACGCAGTGGAGGGTGTTTCCTTAAGATGAAGGAGCGGAGGCGTGAATGAGTTCTTTCAGAGGAAATTTTTTTAAGAAGAATGTGGCAACGTGAGTTGCTTAATGTAATAACCTCAAAGAAATAAAATGGGGTACTTCTTCATTTCAAAAGGAGCAAAAAGTCTAATTTATTATTTTTACTCCATTTGAAGGCAATTTTATGATATGTTATCTGATTTTGTTTTTCAATATTACAAAATCGCATTGCGTCTAACAGTATTATCAACTTTGCTGTATCATTATTATGAGGCCAATTTAAACCATAAACTTGAATAATATTATCATGCAAATAAATACTTTCAAATTAATTATATGATTCTATGATTTAACTTAAGAAAAAAAAAAGGTTTTTTAATGAAAGGTGCTCATAAAAACTTTTTTGCAGACCATAGCATTTATTAAATTTTTTGAAGTATACTAAATTTACCGATCAGCCTGGTTTTATCAAGAATTAAGTTCCTGCTTTATAGTTGCTAATTTCCCACATCCAATATGAAACCTGAGAATATTACGAATTTTAAAAAAAAGGAAAAGCCCCTTGCATATGGTACTTGCTTTTTCTTGCTCGCGAGATGTAATAGAGAGAGGAATCTTCACTGTGTAGTTCAAATACGGATAACGGATGGTAAATTGATGTTCAGGTTAAAGACAATGGACTCATTGAATTGACAATGGGGGTTAAAGCAAAGAATGCAAGGAGCACAAAATAAAATAAACATCACCCTGAATAACTTACGTTCTAATTATCAGATTTTCGCTGTAAATAATGGCTAGCTGAAGTAATTAAAATCTTCACTGAGTAGTTTTAATACGGATAACGGATGGTAAATCGATGTTCAGGTTAAAGACAATGGACTCATTGAATTGACAATGGGGGTTAAAGCAAAGAATGTAAGGAGCACAAAATAAAATAAACATCACCCTGAATAACTTTCGTTCTAATTATCAGATTTTCGCTGTAAATAATGGCTAGCTGAAGTAATTAAAATCTTCACTGAGTAGTTTTAATACGGATAACGGATGGTAAATCGATGTTCAGGTTAAAGACAATGGACTCATTGAATTGACAATGGGGGTTAAAGCAAAGAATGTAAGGAGCACAAAATAAAATAAACATCACCCTGAATAACTTTCGTTCTAATTATCAGATTTTCGCTGTAAATAATGGCTAGCTGAAGTAATTAAAATCTTCACTGAGTAGTTTTAATACGGATAACGGATGGTAAATCGATGTTCAGGTTAAAGACAATGGACTCATTGAATTGACAATGGGGGTTAAAGCAAAGAATGTAAGGAGCACAAAATAAAATAAACATCACCCTGAATAACTTTCGTTCTAATTATCAGATTTTCGCTGTAAATAATGGCTAGCTGAAGTAATTAAAATCTTCACTGAGTAGTTTTAATACGGATAACGGATGGTAAATCGATGTTCAGGTTAAAGACAATGGACTCATTGAATTGACAATGGGGGTTAAAGCAAAGAATGTAAGGAGCACAAAATAAAATAAACATCACCCTGAATAACTTTCGTTCTAATTATCAGATTTTCGCTGTAAATAATGGCTAGCTGAAGTAATTAAAATCTTCACTGAGTAGTTTTAATACGGATAACGGATGGTAAATCGATGTTCAGGTTAAAGACAATGGACTCATTGAATTGACAATGGGGGTTAAAGCAAAGAATGTAAGGAGCACAAAATAAAATAAACATCACCCTGAATAACTTTCGTTCTAATTATCAGATTTTCGCTGTAAATAATGGCTAGCTGAAGTAATTAAAATCTTCACTGAGTAGTTTTAATACGGATAACGGATGGTAAATCGATGTTCAGGTTAAAGACAATGGACTCATTGAATTGACAATGGGGGTTAAAGCAAAGAATGTAAGGAGCACAAAATAAAATAAACATCACCCTGAATAACTTCGGTTCTAATTATCGGATTTTCGCTGTAAATAATGGCTAGCTGAAGTAATTAAAATCTTCACTGTGTAGTTTTAATACGGATAATGGATGGTGAATCGATGTTCAGGTTAAAGGCAATGGATTCATTGGATTGACAATGGAGGTTAAAGCAAAGAATGCATGGAGCACAAAATAAATAAAAAAAATCACCCTGAATAACTTTCTTTCTAATTATTGGATTTTCGCTGTAAATAATGGCTAGCTGAAGTAACTAAAAATGTTTTACCATTCAATTACTGACTTCAATATCGTCATGAGCTCTTGAATTGCATTTGAATTATAGCTTTAATGAACGTAATGCAGCGTTGTATATTTCGTCTACTTTTGTTTTCCATAGCATGAAACAATGAGGATTAATTTCGATATTTAATCAAACAACGATATTCAATCAAACATTCCCTAATTGTAACATGTAAATGTAACATGTAAATGTAAAATAAATAAATAAGACTTCTTCCAATTTATAACCAATAATTTATAAATATCAAGAATGAAAATAAGTGTCAAACTTAAGTGTTCCTGGGGTTAACTTCAAATATGTTAATTAATTAGTGCTAACTATTAAATAAGTTACGAAATCAGATACAAAAATGCAGTTTCATAAATATACATGAATTTTTTTTTTCTTCGTATTTGGATTTCTGACCCTTAAAATAGGTAGCTACAATCTGGAAATTGTGGTTCTAATAGTTTAGTCAAAAGAGCGGTTGGAAGTTTGGATGTTAATGTTAATTTCGTTTTTTGCGCTTTTAGTCATATCTTTAAAACTAATAGTGCAGTTTTAAAAAAATTACACCCACTCATGAAACTCGCTCACCCAAAGATAATTTTATGCAAAAAATAATTTTTAACAGTTACTTATTATTTTTTATTATTTAATTTAATACTGGATGAAAAAAGTTTGAATTATGAGCCATAAATTTTCATACCATATAAATCTACGAATTTTTATAAAGTAAAATCTGAAGTTTCAATTGTTTTTATCAAATAGAAGTTGCAAAAAAATAAACGTAATTATTTTTAAAAAAATAATTCGGAGACAATGAATTTTTAATCACCTGGCCACGTGTGATTTTCAGAATTACTCAACCAAATATTTTATTATATTTTCCACCCCCTTTCTTTACGCTACTATGTAGATTTTTCCCCGATAATATACTAATCTATTTTGTTTAATTTTTATTAGTGCTTAAAGTTTTTCTTTAAATTAATACTCGTTTTAAATAATTTTAATTTTTTTTTGAGTCTGAGACCAATGTTATCTGATGCCAGTTAGCTGATAAGAATTTAAGAGCATTTTCTATATTAAAATTACTCGGTTCAAAACGTCTGATTGATCGTATTATTTAAATGCCCACCTTTTTCTCTAAGAGTGAACAAACAAGTTATTTCTTTACTTTATTGTTTCTGATTTGTTTGTTTTGCTGAAAGTAAATATATATCAGTGCAACTCGAAAAACCTAACCGCTTGCTTTGTTATTCAATTAACATATTGGAACCACAATTTATGACATTTAAACTTATTTATTACAACGTTAACTTTAACAACGTTAACTCTTTTGAAAAAAGTTGTTGAAACAAAATTCACTTTTGTTAAAATTATTTTCCAACTTTATCACAATTCACAAGACACTGTTATAGTATAATTTACTATTAAGAAAATGACTTATTTTGTTTAACAACGAATGCTGAAAATTTAAATTTATAAAAAGATTTCAAAGCCATGTTATCTTTAGTATCATCATCTGATTTGAAATATGCGATAAAAAAATTTTTTTTTTGTACTTATTTTGATTATAAAAAATACACAGCGAGAGGGTTAACATACTTTTACAGAAACTGTGCATACAAATTTTTCTATACATGCAAATTTGCCTCCCCCCCCCCCAATTTGTGATCGGATCTTTTCGAAATTTTGTCAACTCCCTCCCTATTTTTAGGGTAAGGAATCCAAATATGTTTTTAAAAAAATGATTTTGTAACTTAGTTGATAGTTTGCAGTTATTTGAAGTTACCCCTAGAAACCATTAAGATTGACATTTAGTACGGGAAAATTCGATCATCAGAACGGAAATTATTCAGGGTGATATATTTTTCATTTTGCGCACTGTACAATGGAAAAGAAGAACAAGAATATCGAAAGTTTTACAAGAATATGCAACTTTCAATATTCTTTGGTTAAAGCTTCAGGACCGGCAAGGATATGCTCAAAACCAATGTTCAAGCTCCGGGACTTCATTTTTCGAGGAGGAATTTTCGATTCCTCGATATGACTAAATCTTACGATCATTTTCTCAGCGAAAATAAATCTGTGTTTGTGTTCGACTTTTCAGTTTTCTTTCTTTCTCTTTTAAGTGTTAACAATTTAGATTCGATTGGGAATTGAAATAACATGACTTCCGTACAAATACAGACAGATATATGAATTGTATTGTCTTAAATGCACTAATATGATTGTTGAGAAGATTTCATTGTTTATGTAGCGTATCTACCACTACAAAATTACAACTGCATTTCACTAGTATATAAGACTTGTTAACTCGACTCTATGTCGGGGTACCTTTTCATAGATGAAGGTTGACATGGTCTGTAACTCCGCCCCCCACATTGGTGACCTTCGGACGTGATGTGAACGCGCCTACCTTGGCAAAGACGCCCACTTTGATCTGGATACGCCTACATCGGCAGTAACGCCTACTTCGTTGGATGGTCCACATTGAACAGTTGACTTGCTACTTGTGACTGCATCATTATCCACCTCCTCACGCAGTTGCTACTCAGTCTCATCTCGATCACACACAACGTTGGCTTGCATACACTCGACTGCTAACGGCAACACAGGAGCGACTACAACCGTGAAGTTAATACACCTCTCACATTCAGCACTAAAAAAAATACGGTGATCTTAATACAGCTCTCCCGGTTTCGCACAAAAACAGCAATGATTCAACTAGTGGTATCCATTCATCGAATTCTATCACAGATATAATTCTGGTGGGGGAGTACTGTAGCGTATCTACCACTACAAAATTACAACTGCATTTCACTAGTATATAAGACATGTTAACTCGACTCTATGTCGGGGTACCTTTTCATAGATGAAGGTTGACATGGTCTGTAACTCCGCCCCCCCACAGTTTACTACAGTTAAGCTATTGGCGATGCTTTAGGATTGATCGTTAGCGATGATCACTGGAGGTGCTTCCATATATTGGCGAACTAAAGAGCGGAATAACTAAGAACGTGCAAATAAGGGCTTTAGAATATTCTTTGTATTTTATTTTTTCGTATCAAAGAATTTCCTTTTTACTCTGGTTAGAAAAATGAATGTTGCTTATTATTACCATCGGAATTCTACACCAGGCTTCCAAATCAATGCGAAGATTTTCCAAAATTGTGATGCCGTATTAAACAAGAGTTTTAGATTTTTTTTTCCATTTCATTTCATTATCTTTTACATGTTGTTTTAGTGGCCAGGGGCCTGATCTAGAAATGAGGGGGCCCTAGGTGTGGAACTGTCAAGAAACCCCTGGAAAATTTACTCGTTGTTTCTTCAAGTGCCTTTAAAATACTTATAACATGAGTATATGTATCTAGTTGTAATACTTGTAGATTTGTGCGTATATTTATTGCAATTTTTGCTAACTCATAATTCTAAAGAAAAAGTAAAAAATAAATTATTTGAAACAATGAGGGGAGAAGGGCGAAAATGTGTGTGGGTAGGGGGCTAGGCCAAGGCCTCTCAGTCTTTATGATAAATCAGGCACTGTTAGTAACTCCGAAGCCTCAACACACGATTGGCGATGTAACTTTCAAATAGGGATCTGAAATTAAAGAACTTTAAGTTTGCCATACTTGATTATTTGATTCTTCAATGGTGGAGCATTATTGATAAAGTTATGTTTTAAATGAGATATGATTCTTAGTATTAATTAATATATATGTGATTTGCAACTTCATTTTCTCATAAAGCTGCTCGCAATTATTTTGATTAAAAGATTTTTTAATCAAAATAATTTCGGCAAAAGCAATTAAGTTTTTTAAACTTCACAATGATTAGGGCAAATACTTTCACACATGGGCGTTATTGGTAGGGAATTGTGAATATATGCTCCCCCCCTCCAATACACATTTCTAAAAGTTCTCAGCATAAAAGAAATAAAGAAAACTTTCATGAATCGATTTAAATGAATCAAAGTTAAAAACAAAAAGGGGATAAAAATAATTTTTCTCTTTGAAGATTTTAGCAGATTTAAAATTTTTTTTGAAGAACCTTAGAGAATTTTTCTGACTGTGTAATTTAATTTCAAAAATAGGGTCTCTGCTATACCTATGCTTTTATAGTTAGTTGCCGATAAAAATATTTATTTATTTTATCAGCTGCTCACAAAAACTTATTTTATTTAACGATAGATGTCAGCACTATGGAAAGTAGAAAGGTTCGAAACTAAATTGTCGAACATTTAATAAGATTTTAATTATAATTTAAAAACACTTCTTACTCTTTTATTTCGGATGAATTAAATATATTTTGCGCGTGAGTCAAATTTATGTTTGCCATAAAGAATTTCGAATTTTAATTTTAATGTGACAATTTATGACATTCTTACAGTTCTTGTATACATTAATGTTCTTATTATATTACATCTATATGATTGACGTATGAATTAACAATTCAGTTCTTGAGGCCATTTAAAAGAAATACAAAGAAATTAATTCTAAATCATAACTTTTACTTTTTTCAGATGTTAAATGATGCATTAGTTTCTTATGAATGCACTAGATAGCAGCACCATAAGTGTCACAATTTATTTTTAAATATAAAGAAATAACAACAGCAACAATTCGTTAATTCATTTTGATAATTTATTTTTCATATTTCTACTCAAAAAATTTAAGCCAGAATTTTAAACGTCAAAGAGTATTTTGATAAGACCTCAAATAAAACTTATGATTTAAATGAAAACTCTAAAGTTAGTTGCAAAGAAATAAAATAGATGACAGCACATGACACATAAGTTAAAAGAATACGTTGCGAAGTTCTGAGTCTCGGAAACCTTCAAATAATTGGGTTAAGAAAATAAATATTTTACGATACGAGTTTGAAAAATCAGCAGGTTAACTCATTCTGTGTGTTTTTCCTTCAATTTTTAGATAAATCTCACAATTTTAAAAATCACACTTTTGTAGCAGAAATTAAAATTATGAATATTAAGGTATATTTTTCTTCTTTTCAACAAATCATGTTTAAATTTATAAAGGCTACAAATATATATGCATAAAATCGGCATTTAAACTGCACGAAACTGCTGTTTGTAGATATTAGCGGTTATTATTTTGTGTAAAGACTCACTTTACTTCTTTTAAAATTATTTTGGAAATATTAGTGTTTATATATATTTTTTAAACAAATAAATAAAATATTCGTTGTTGTTATTATTAAAAAATATTAAGTACCTAATATAAAAATTAAAAAAAATTATTTAATGGGTAGTTATAAACTATTTTTTTCTTTTTTTTGTTGAATTTATTGACAAAAAGTATAATTGTTTTAAAACAGACATAATACTTGATGAAACAAGCATAATACGTAAAATGATGCATAAATACGTGAATATGTATAAATAATAATGTGTATAGATAAGTGAAAAGAAAGAAAATCCGTGAAGGACGGAGTTAGTAAATGAATGAAAAAAAGTCTAAGAAGATTTTGGAAGGGAATAATATAAAAATAACTTCCACCCGTTTTTAAAATTTATTTAAACGAGTTAATTGTTAGTAAATATGGGAAATGATGAATGCAATTTGAAGAGTTAATAATGCAGGTAAAAACTAATAAAAAAATATTTATCATTTATAAGTTTTTCTAAACAAAATTTTACGTTATTTAATAAGGATTAAGTTAAAAATTGATAAGTTAGAATTTTTCTGCATGCATTTTGTTTTTAAAAGTTGAAGTATAGTGATTTTAAGAGACGAACCGGCTCCTTTTCTTGCGAAAATTAATATATTACGGAGTATTTCTGTATAGAGTTGGGTTATCGTGCTAATAGTTAGTACAGCATTACTATAAAAATGTGATAAAAATATAGGTGAGATGTTAGGGTGAATTTCTGTATAGAGTTGGGATATCGTGTTGATAGTTTATGCAGTATTACCATAAAAGTACAGAGAAAACTATTTTCAAAATGTTATGGAGTATTTCTGTGTAGAGTTGGGATATTGTGCTGATAGCTTATGCAGTATTACCTTAAAAGTGTACAGAAAACTATTTTAAAACTGTTATGGAATATTTCAGTATAGAGTTGGGATATTGTGCTGATAGCTTATGCAGTATTACCATTAAATTGGGATAAAAATGTCTTACGGATTTTATGCAATATTTTTGTATAGAGTTGGTATATCGCTCTGATATTTTATGACGTATTACCAAATGCACCTGAAAAAAATATGAGTAACAAAAATTTTGAAACAGTTATGTAGAAGGAAGAATCATCAGAACTTAGTAATTTAATTTATTTAAAAGTAATGGGTTTGCTATGATTTTTATAATAAAAATGCAACCTTTTGTTCAGAATGGATGAAAATGAAGAGCTTAAGATTGTGATGCAATAGCAATCTCTAAAAAATCAGTATTTTTGTTTTTAAAAACTTATGAAATATTAATTAAAAATTATTAAAAAATTTTATTATTTTTCCTTTAACAGAATAAATAATATATTTTTAATTTGAATGATTAACAAATTTTAACAAATTATAATTATTTGACAAATACTGCTTATTGTAGTAGCTAAATCATAAATTTTATGTGATTAACGATGTAATGTTAACTCTGATTAGCTTAATTTTAAAAATTCCACATTTATTCATCTTTAGAAATAAAATTAAATTTGAAACTAGCTAAAAATATTAAATGTATTAAAATTTTTAATTGGTGAAATAGTTTAAGAAATAAGGTTAGTTTATAAATAAATTTTAATTGATGATTAACAGTATCGTAAAAAAATTAAGTTTGAATTTGCTATAAGACATTTTTAAATTAATTTTTAAAATAACCAATAGCAAAACATGGAACTGGACTTATAAAACTAAGTATGCACTTTAATTAAAAATGTGATTTTGTCTATAGTTTTAAAAAAAGTTTGAGACTTACAGAAGAATTTAGTACATTTTGTTAAATAATTTAGAGTAAAAAGAGCAATTAATTTTAAGTTGTAAGAGCAAAGCTTTATCTTTTATTTACTTTTTTAAGCAAGCTTACAAAAATTTTTTTAAAATTTTCATTTCGAGGTTTAGTGAAACTTTAATTACAAATAAAACCAATTTCAATTCAAATATCCAATTTCGGTTGAATACAAAACTAATTGGCATGTTGAAGAGAGGGGAAAACACTTTCATTTCCATCCCTTAATCCCTCAAAATCTTCCTTACTCAATTTTTTTCTCTTTTGTTTTCGAAATTAAAGTAATTGTTTTGGTCATTCTACTATCTACGAGAGGAAAAAAAGAAAAACCGAATGCTTAATCCAATAATTACCCTAAAAACACTTTTGGCGGTGTTTTTCATCACGAAATAAAAACAAATTTCAAGAAAAAGCCTTAATATAAATCCTTAGGAAATGCAATCTTAATAATGTCGATACGGTTTTCCTGATTTCCTTCCATTTTTTTTGTACTATAGAAGAGACTTTTTGTGTTTTCTAAACTAAAAAAAAAAAAAAAAAAAAAAAAAAAAAAAAGATTTTCGGGAAAAGTCCCGTTTCCATTAAGGTCATTTACATAGTCAACACTATGTGAAATCCAGCGCTGCCTTCATCAGAAAAGTTTCATTGCAACTGACTGTTAAAAAGTTCCATTGTTAAAAAAAAGCGGTTTTTCTCTATTTTAACGATAACCTGTAAGTGATTTTTTTACAGCCCTTTCTCTCATCTAAGTCCATGATCAAAGACGATTTTTTTTTTTCATTCTATCCCTTAAAACCCCCTCATTATCATAAGCCGAGAACAGTGCAGAATAAAACGAGTCTAGAAATGGAACAAAAGAATATAAAAAAGGTCAATTTGTTTAAAAGGATAGTTACGTACGAATAAAAAAGAAGCTAGACTTAAGGGTTTCAGCGCCTTTATTCTAATTCTAAATTTCTCTTCTTTATAAATTTTTTTTCGTGTTTTTATCTTCCTAAAATTTTGCGATGTTAAGTGCTTTGTTTAATGAAGCGGCGATTTGAGTAGAATGCTTGTTCTCTCGGTTGTTCGAAATTTTTTTTTTCTCACCTAGATTATCGTCTGCGAAAGGTAGTTGCAAGAAAACGACTCGTCCATTGAAGCGAACGGAACAAAGACTCCTAAATGAGATATTTTTAACAAACTGAACGGTTTTACATTAAAAAACTTTGTAAGGATATTGTAAAAACCATCATTATTATTTTATACTTGATAAAAAACGAGTTTCATTTTGATAGTAAAGAAAAGATGTTGGAACAATTATAAAGTGCTGTTATTAAGACTACAAAAGAACGTATAGGAACAAAAAAGGGTGTTATTGAAATGTCTGGAATAATATGAGCTACAAATACTTGAATTGCAAATAGCCGTTCTTAAATATGAAATTTGATAGTAAAGTGCATAGCATTTCTAAAAGAGATATTTTATTTGAAATTTTCTGATTGCCTAGAGCGTTAATCGATGAAAATATTTAAAAAATACAAAAAGCATAGGAGGTTAATAAGTGTTTTTTTATTGCAGTAATTTTTAATATGATTTTTTATTGAAAAAAAATGCCTGTTGTTTCGGTTGCTTCAAAAGTTTTCTTTCGCCTAAATTATCGTTTGCGAAAGATACAGTTCAAAGAAAACATCTCGCCCATTAATGCAAACGCACTAGTTCTAAGACAATGAGATATCTTAAACAAAATTGAAGGGTTTATACATAAAATAAATTTACTTTCCTGCTTTTTACTGTTAAAAAGAATCGATAATGTAAAAACCACTAATATTATTTAATACTTGATAAGAAACACGATCAATTCTTGTAATAAAATACAACTGTTTGAAAAATGTTGTTCTTAAGACGACGAAATGTATAAGATCAAGAAAACTAAAGATGTTATTGAAATTATCAAAGTGATAAGAACTCAAAATACTTATATTAAATACAAATAACGCTTTTAACACAAAGAAGGAACGCAAATACCAAAGAATATTTCTAATGGAAAACTATACTGAAATATTGAGCAAAGTGCACAATATATATTGACTTAGTATAATTGGCTTAGCTAAACTGTCACTAATACATAAACAACATATTTTCTACCATAATCTATAAATCTTCTTAAAATATGAATCTTCTTTTTTGCGCATTTTAAGTAAATTCCTTAAAAAAAAAGAACAAAAATCGCCATAATATATTTGCAACCCAGAGACTGACAGCGGAATAAATACTTTTTTAAGAAAGTAAGCAGAATAAATACTTTTTTAAAAAATATAAGCAGAATAAATACTTTTAAAGAAAATAAGCAGAATAAATAAGCGGAATAAATACATTTTAAGAAAATAAGCAGAATAAATAAGTGGAATGAATACTCAGAAACTAAGAGCGAAGTAAATGCTTTCTTAAATTTTCTTTTTTTCCAAAATCACAATGCCTAAAATAATAAAAATGACTAATGCAAATAAATTTGCTTTACTAAATATAAAAAATGCTACTAAATTTTCTAGCTTAAACCTATTATGAGTTAAGGTCATTTTGATTTCTATTCGAAAAAATTATTCTACTATTCCTTACTATCTTTCTTACTATTCCTTAATACCATCCTTAAACAAAATTTTTATAATTCTTGTCGAAAATAGAGTAAATTAGGTTTTTAAAAAATTAATATTTAAGCGAGGAAAGAACAAAAACTTTATTAAAATTAAAAAAACGAATCACTTGTGAGGAAAACAAGACTGAAAAACCCGAAACGAGTTTGATTATAAGATGAAACCTCAGTATAATTATCAATTTTCACTAATTTAGAAAGTTGGAAACACAAATGGGAACGCCATTAAGGGGACTGGGGCCCAGTATCTTACCACTGACACACAGTACTGACTACACAGTTTGGTATTACCACTGACGACAGAAAGGCTCCAGTATGTTGGCAGACAGTGTGTCCCCTGATGAAGTTCTGTTTTGCTAGCATACATATCTTTAAAATTCTTAGTTTTTTTTTGCTTGATTTGTGTCTCGAACTTTCTAAATTATTACAATAAGACAAATTTGGTTTCAGGTGTTTTTAGCGCTTTTCCATTTTGACTTATTATTTTTAATTTTATTTTAAAGGTTATTGTCTTTCCTGTTATGCCCTTTTCTGAATTTGTGTAAATCAATTTAATTCTTTGAATGGATATAAATTTTCAACTTACCTGTGTTTTCTCCGGCAATCAAACCGGTTTTAATGCTTCAAGTCCCACTTTCCTCTGCAGTGATTTGTTAGATTATGAGTGAGTTATAGCTTCCCATTACTTAAATATAAAGTAAAATTCCTTAACGTATGCACTTTTCTTTGTTTAGTTTTTTGACAAACATTCTAAAAACACATATTTAAGGGTAGTCTTAACGGAACACTTATTACCACTATTATTAATAGATAATGACCATTAATAAAAGTTTGTAAGTCCCTTATTAATATAATTTCTGGTGAAATTTTAAGAACAAATGATATTTTCCTGCTCCTCGAGAGAATATTTTACTACCTGGCATACTTTAGAAAGAAATATTGATCGCCAACTAAAGGAACCAAAAGGCTATTCTTTAGTTTAAAAAGTTCTCTTTTTACTTTCTGACAAAATTACAAAACTAATATGAGAGCAAGTAATTCATTTTATCTTGAAATTAAAAAGAAACGAAATAGCGAACGCCATAACAGTACTTATTATCGATTTTCAGCCTCCTAAAATTCCAGCTTTAGAAAGATGTGTAGGTTGCTTTTCTTAATAGTTCCTCGTCAATGTTTGAATTAGTTTTACCCCAGGGCGCCTTCTTAAAATTATATCGTAAATCAACCCCCCGAAAAAGGTCCAATTTGTCAGTGGATATGTATTTATGGACAAAAACTTACATTAGCCAGTACTTCGTCATTAAGGTATGTTTCTCCATTCATTTATGGCTTATTAAGAGTTTAGTTTAAAAAATTCTTGGGGATGAGTTTACTTTTCTAATGATGAAGTGCATCGAGGTTTTGGAATAATGATTTTAATCAGAAGATTTAATTTTTTTTCTCCAAGAAAATCTTAACGTTCCCATCCACTATTGGTTCTTAAAATAAAGAATTCGTTAATTAAGTTTCAGAAGCTAAAATGCGACGAAACTACTGGCTATTTTTAAATAAACGGTAAAAATCTCCATGGTTGACTGCACCATTTGCTATGGGATGCTGCGAAAGTGTTCTTAAAAGGGGAATCAGAGTTTTGTTTCTCTTTTCGAATCTTTTATGGAAGAGGTATTTTCTTCGATACCTTCCGGGCGATTAGCTAAGATAGGATAGAAAAGATAGCGCCTCGTCTTTAAAGAAGGTTTTTAAGATTTATGAAGAAGAAAAAGTATTTTTTAGCTTGCGAAACGGAACAACAATTTAAGGCTTAACTCTTAAAAAAGTTTGCATTCAATAGTTTGATTTTAATTGTATGAATTGAAAGAGCAATTGACTTGTTTAATTGCTCAAAGTAATTCATTTTCAAAAATCATATTAGCAATAATGAGATTTTTAGAATGTTGGAATCTTGCTTCAGGTCAAATTAAAATTCGTCCGTTACTTTAATAGCACATTGTATATAAATTTCTTTTATCTATCATCCTTGTTAACAATAAGTTGATGATGCGAGCTTACAAATTGAGAGTTCATTAGTCACTAAATACTACTTGTCCATTGCAATTAGAAGTAGTTCTTTTTTGTGTGGGTGGGAATTATGACAGAAATTGTAATGTACGAGAGATTTTTTTTAATTTAACTGTTTTATCACAAAGAGCAATAAGGATTGATTTAGGACAAATTGCACAAAGCTGGGATCGGCATTTTTGACGAGATTACTGCTGCATTTTATCAGAAATATCATGAAACTTGGTGTAGATAAATTACATTTTATTTGGAGATGATTGCGTTTTGAAAAATTCAATCAGAAAATTTTTATTTACTTCCCCAATTTAACTATACAGTTTCTAATTGTTACCAGATTTGATTTGAAAAAATCTGGCAACAATTAGAAACTGTATAAAAGTTTAACTTCTGATTATGCCGCTTCTTAGATATTGTTCTTAATTGCTTAAAAGGTTGTACAGTGAGCGAAAAAAGAAGTCCAGTCCACCTTGAATAATTTCGATTTAATAATCGGATCTTCACGTTCTAGGTGTCAATCTTAAAGGTTCGAGGGTGTGACCTCAAATATTCTAAATAATTAGGTCTGACATTTTAAGTTACTAAAACAGATTTAAAAACATACTTTAGCGAATTAAAGATACCCTTTTTTCGACGAACTCTTATTTCAAAACCTCGAGGTATTGAGGGTAACCGCAATCTGTGAAATATGGTTTTAATAGTTTGGAAAGGAGAGAGGTCCAGAGTTAGAAAAGTCGTATTTTTAAAGTTTGATTTCACAGGAACTATTCTTCCGATTTCGTTCGAAATTCGTATTTTGGCAGGTAAAATTACATTCTTTAAAGTAATGTAAAATATTGAATATCTTAAAATTCAAAATCTTTCGGCTATTATTAAATAAAATAATAAATATTGATTATAACGTTATTCTTTGCATGGATTATCTTTGGATAAACAAATTTAATAATTGTGTGCAAAAATGTTTAGATTTTCTTAAAAAGTTCTCTAGGTACAACAAAATACGCAACCGGAGCTCTGTTCTGACCGAACTATTGAGATCATATATTTTCCATAATTGTGGATACTCCCTATATTTTGAAGATCAGAAATCTGATTTCGTCGAAAAAAAAGGTATTTTATTCAGAGAAAGTACGTTTTTGAAACTGTTTTTGTAACTTAAAATATTGTATGCATTAATTATATAGAATATTTGAGGTAACCCTCTCGAACCATTAAGATTGAGAACTAGAACATTAAGAACGATTGAGAGCAAGAGCGCACTTGATCAAAATTTATTTAAAGTGGTTTTTATACACACTGTACATCAAATTAAAAACCAGCCAAGTAATTTGTAGTTAAATAGTGTGTGTTAATAAGTGGGACTTAGTCAATCAGACTTGACCGGGTAGCCATTTTCCAATATATTCTATCTCGAAATCTCAGCGAGTTTGGATACTATGTCAGAACTAGGACTGGGCTATAAATCGATATATCGTGACATATCGATTTAACGCCTATATCGGCAAACCGATACAGCAACTTTCATTCCAAGCGATGCATCAGAAATCTGATTTAAGCCGTCGAGTGAAGAAGACGATATAGCGATACACGCAAGGACTTTCTCTTACGTTCCGATGCCAACTCGCGCTGTGGAAGACGATATTGTTTCGTTATGTTGAGACGGCCTTGACTGATGAGCGGTAGAATCAGAATCACTTTTGAGACCTTATATCGTTATATCACATGTTCGTTTTCGCACCTTCGCGATTTGAAATCGTTTCTTGTAGATTATTTTCAATGGGATTAACTTCGTGCTCGCCGTCGTAACCTTGTTCTGAACGCAATCTATTATTGAAAAGAATTTATAAAGAAAAGTTTCTTCATTAATTAGATAAGTTTTTTATTTATTTTCTGACAAAACTTTTTTTATATTAAAAATATTATGTGAAAATTATCGGAAATCTAATTTAAGGCACCCATAAGGAATTAAATTACAAAGTAAATAAATTTGTTAGGTTATTTTTTTACTTTCATTTAATTTANATAGGTTATGAAGGTTGAGAGAAGTAATTACTAATTAAGCTCCGACTGATTTCATCTAACCAACACTGAAATTATAAGGCGTATTGATGACAGAATGTCCTCCAACTGAAATTGATAGGTTATGAAGGTTGAGAGAAGTAATTACTAATTAAGCTCCGACTGATTTCATCTAACCAACACTGAAATTATAAGGCGTATTGATGACAGAATGTCCTCCAACTGAAATTGATAGGTTATGAAGGTTGAGAGAAGTAATTACTAATTAAGCTCCGACTGATTTCATCTAACCAACACTGAAATTATAAGGCGTATTGATGACAGAATGTCCTCCAACTGAAATTGATAGGTTATGAAGGTTGAGAGAAGTAATTACTAATTAAGCTCCGACTGATTTCATCTAACCAACACTGAAATTATAAGGCGTATTGATGACAGAATGTCCTCCAACTGAAATTGATAGGTTATGAAGGTTGAGAGAAGTAATTACTAATTAAGCTCCGACTGATTTCATCTAACCAACACTGAAATTATAAGGCGTATTGATGACAGAATGTCCTCCAACTGAAATTGATAGGTTATGAAGGTTGAGAGAAGTAATTACTAATTAAGCTCCGACTGATTTCATCTAACCAACACTGAAATTATAAGGCGTATTGATGACAGAATGTCCTCCAACTGAAATTGATAGGTTATGAAGGTTGAGAGAAGTAATTACTAATTAAGCTCCGACTGATTTCATCTAACCAACACTGAAATTATAAGGCGTATTGATGACAGAATGTCCTCCAACTGAAATTGATAGGTTATGAAGGTTGAGAGAAGTAATTACTAATTAAGCTCCGACTGATTTCATCTAACCAACACTGAAATTATAAGGCGTATTGATGACAGAATGTCCTCCAACTGAAATTGATAGGTTATGAAGGTTGAGAGAAGTAATTACTAATTAAGCTCCGACTGATTTCATCTAACCAACACTGAAATTATAAGGCGTATTGATGACAGAATGTCCTCCAACTGAAATTGATAGGTTATGAAGGTTGAGAGAAGTAATTACTAATTAAGCTCCGACTGATTTCATCTAACCAACACTGAAATTATAAGGCGTATTGATGACAGAATGTCCTCCAACTGAAATTGATAGGTTATGAAGGTTGAGAGAAGTAATTACTAATTAAGCTCCGACTGATTTCATCTAACCAACACTGAAATTATAAGGCGTATTGATGACAGAATGTCCTCCAACTGAAATTGATAGGTTATGAAGGTTGAGAGAAGTAATTACTAATTAAGCTCCGACTGATTTCATCTAACCAACACTGAAATTATAAGGCGTATTGATGACAGAATGTCCTCCAACTGAAATTGATAGGTTATGAAGGTTGAGAGAAGTAATTACTAATTAAGCTCCGACTGATTTCATCTAACCAACACTGAAATTATAAGGCGTATTGATGACAGAATGTCCTCCAACTGAAATTGATAGGTTATGAAGGTTGAGAGAAGTAATTACTAATTAAGCTCCGACTGATTTCATCTAACCAACACTGAAATTATAAGGCGTATTGATGACAGAATGTCCTCCAACTGAAATTGATAGGTTATGAAGGTTGAGAGAAGTAATTACTAATTAAGCTCCGACTGATTTCATCTAACCAACACTGAAATTATAAGGCGTATTGATGACAGAATGTCCTCCAACTGAAATTGATAGGTTATGAAGGTTGAGAGAAGTAATTACTAATTAAGCTCCGACTGATTTCATCTAACCAACACTGAAATTATAAGGCGTATTGATGACAGAATGTCCTCCAACTGAAATTGATAGGTTATGAAGGTTGAGAGAAGTAATTACTAATTAAGCTCCGACTGATTTCATCTAACCAACACTGAAATTATAAGGCGTATTGATGACAGAATGTCCTCCAACTGAAATTGATAGGTTATGAAGGTTGAGAGAAGTAATTACTAATTAAGCTCCGACTGATTTCATCTAACCAACACTGAAATTATAAGGCGTATTGATGACAGAATGTCCTCCAACTGAAATTGATAGGTTATGAAGGTTGAGAGAAGTAATTACTAATTAAGCTCCGACTGATTTCATCTAACCAACACTGAAATTATAAGGCGTATTGATGACAGAATATCCTCCAACTGAAATCGATAGGTTATGAAGGCTGCGAGAAGTAATTACTAATTGAGAGAAATACTAGTATTATGTAATCAACATTGAAACTATAAGGCGTATTGATGGCAGAATATCCTCCAGCTGAAATCGATAGGTTATAAAGGCTGCGAGAAGTAATTACTAATTGAGAGAAATACTAGTATTATCTAACCAACATTGAAACTATGAGGCGTATTGATGACAGAATATCCTCCAGTTGAAATCGATAGGTTATAAAGGCTGCGAGAAGTAATTACTAATTGAGAGAAATACCAGTATTATCTAACCAACATTGAAACTATGAGGCGTATTGATGACAGAATATCCTCCAGTTGAAATCGATAAGTTACGGAAATTTGGAGAAGTGATTAATAATTAAGCGGGGACTAGTATCATCTAACCAATATTGAAACTATGTGGTGTAATGATGGCAGAATATCTTCTAGCTGAAATTGTTAAATTACGGAGATTTGGAGAAGTGTGATTACTAATTAAGCAGGGAATAGTATCTTCCAATCAACATTAAAACTATGTGGTGTAATGACGACAGAATAGCCAGATGAAAATTTTAGAACATATAGAAACATAAGTGTGCAGAGCAAAAAACTATTTTTCAATTAAAATTGCCTCTTTTTTAGTATTTAGAGGAACAAATTATGCTATGAATTTATCAGTAGACCCTCCTAAACTTAAACACTGATTTGTTTTCAAACTGTAACTTAACATTTTTTCCAAAAAAAAATAAAACAACCTCTCCTATTATATTAAGTATGTATTTGCTTTAAAACAAGCAATAGATTTCTCTACAGAAGAAAAAAGTATGGTAAATTTTAATATTTTAATTTTGAATAGTTTTAGAATCAATCATATCACATATGAAATTTAACTATAAGCGTAAGCTTTTTCATTGAGGTGTAGTTTGATTTATTTTTTATTACGAACTAAAGAGACTCGTGTATTGTTCTCGCATTCTTTTTACCTAATCCAACCTATTACGTTTATGCTATAGACGAATACCCAAAAGGGTTTCTTGATTATCCAATAAGGTACTAACTGTTCTTAATGTAAAAGATTAACCGAATAGTTAGAACTAGTTAGCACTTTAATCATTAACCTGAAGGAAGATTAGTCGTTGCAGTCTTTTCTAATTACAATCAAAGCTCTCCCCAAATGGATATTTGGCAGACTTTTGAAGTCTTATTTTCTTTAAAAAATGGCAACATAGTAATCTCCTTGCTTCATATTTATGCAAAAATAATAAAGCCAAGAGATATGCAATAGCTACTGAAACAAAAAGAACAGTGGCAATTTTAGGGTATTTTATAAAAGGAATTAATGGATTATTATCTTCTGTTAGCGCAAAGAAATTCCATTTGTATTGAAAAGGGATATTTAAAATTACAAAAGGGAATAAACTGCCTTAAAACAATTTAATGTATATTGGACTCGAGAGGGAATTTTGTAGGGATTATTTGCTATTGCAATGAGCAAGTAAACTGCATTCGAACAATGGGGAGGTGAAAAGCCTTTTTAAGCTCCTTAATATCATTTATTCGATTATTACTTAGTAATTTCCCTCACAAAGGAGATAAAACGGTGCTTAAATAAGTACTTGATTATTATTTTAGCTGACTTTAACGAGAATATTTTATTCTACTTTCTTTTACCTTTGGTCTAGAGTTTTATTAAATTAAAAGCATTATACGCAAAATTTGTTTTTGAATTATTCAGATATAAAAGAAAATAAATAGTTTTTCTTTATAAGAATCTTTCCTGTAATCATTTAAAAGTTCAGCTAAGTGTACTTTACATTTGAGACAATTTGCGTTTGATGCTAAAAACAACGATATTAATAAGAGTACTCGCATAATGATGAAAGTTGTTATTTTATTTTGGCTGAAAGACTTTTTGCGTAATGTAAGAGAAACATATTAAATAAAGTATCGTTAGTGTGCTGAGTTTGAAGAAGTTTTCTGATAAAAAAGTCGATAGTTTTGTATAAAATAATTTCGAATGCGTTTTAAAGTGAGACTTCGGTTACATTTTAACAATATGTTTTATTTATTAGGTAAAAATTTTAAGTAGCTTTTCGGATTAAAAGATGGAATAATGTTTTAGAAAATTATTTCGAATTTATTTTAAAATTAAAAGCTATTGTGGTTAAATTTTATAGTTTTTATTTGCTGGCTATTTATAATGAAAATTAATATATACTTTACAGTTGAATTGCTTATGTTTTTATTAAATTTGCTTTTTTGATAACTTAAAGTAGGTTCGAAAAATTAATAAGTACCCTTTTAGAAGTAAAGTTAAAGCGGAATAGGTACTTTCAAAGCCTCTCCTGCTGTATCGTTTTTTTCTTATTCATATACCATTAAGTTGGCAACTAAATTTCAATATTCTTCACTTCATGAAATGTTTTTGACATAATCTTTTTTAGAACATTCGAGCGAAAGGTTTAGTTCTATCTAAACCTATGCTTTGTGCTTTGTTAGAGTTAATTTATGGTAGTTTTTAGATCATTAAAATGGAATTGAAAATAAGTATTTGGAATTGAAAATAAGTACACTTTAAAGCAAAAAAATCGACGCACCAAGAAAGAGTTGTCCGATTAAAACGAAAATTAGTGAATAGGAAGAAAATGTACACAATAGTAAATGATTAAAATTTCAGAACAATTGAATAATTTATTGCAGAGTTACAGTAACAAGTTCAATAAGGTGTTGACCCGCCTCTAGCCTGGATACAAGTTGACACACGGCGTGGCATAGACCGATAAAGCTCCCGGATGGTCTCTTGCGGTATTTCCTGCCAAATTCGATCCAATTGTCGAACGAGGTCATCAACATTCCGTGCCAGATGCAATCGCCTTCCCATCATATCCCAGACATGCTCGATGGGAGAGAGATCTGGTGATCTGGCAGGCTAAGGAAGAGTTTGACAAGCTTGCAGACAGTTCATAGCAACACGTGCCGTATGTGGTCTGGCATTGTCCTGCTGAGAAACCAGCCGCTGCAAAAGGAACGGTAGCAAAACAGGTCTTAGGATGTCGTCGACGTACCGCTGTGCAGTAAGTGTACCTCTAATGACGACCAAAGGGGTCCGGCTGTCAAAGGAAATGGCACCCCAGACCATAATGCCTTGTTGAGGGCCGGTGTAGCGTGCAATAGTGAATGCAGGATCTCCCCTCTGCCCTGTGCGTCTCCAAACACGTCTTCGATGATCGTCAGGACACAGTTAGAAGCGGGATTCGTCGCTAAAGACTATACGTCCCCAGTCGGCATCATTCCAGCCTGATCGAGCGTCGATTTTGCGCGTCTTAATGCGTTCTTGGTCCGTCGATTTTTTTTGTTATAGAGTGTATTTGGAATTGAAAATCGAAAAATGAGCATTTTTAACACATTCATTTTTTTGCTTTTAGTGATGTTTCTAAGGCTGCAAAAACAGCTCGTGACATTTATAATGTATAAGGACAATGCACAACAGAAAGAAACATTCGTCATTGGCATACCAAGTGCAAAAAATGAAATTTTGATCCCATAGAAACATTTCGTTCTAACCGTCCACTTTAGTTCGATGATGAGAGATTAAAACGTTTACCCAGGAATTAGTGACAAAAGACAAGGTCAAAAGTAGCTAATATTTTTCTTTATTTGTATCAAATGCAAGCGTAGAGAAGATGAAATGTTTTCACATTTTAAACCTTAAATAAAAATAAACTCGAGAGCTTAGTTTCCAACCAAATAGTTCTTTTTTTACAAAATTGAATGGAAATTTATTATAGGAAACAGAGATCTTATTACATGCTTCCTATTTAAAAAGTGTTTAAAAGCACGTGAATTTTTCTGACTCACCCTCGCGTTGCCTTTCTTTATGCTTAAAATTATTATTTTTGTAAACTTTTTTTTAATTTCAATATTTAAAAGTTCAAATAAAAAATTTTTTTTTTGAAATCTAAAAATTTTGAAATAAAATTATAAATACGCATTTATTTCAGCTTCTTTTAAGTTTTTAGCAAAATGAAATTTTGGAAAAATTTGAAACAAAATTAAATATTTTTTTCAATGGTTAGATTTCTTTTCAGTTTATCTTAACTAACGTGTGTTAATTTATTTCAATTTACTTTACAAAGTATTTAGAATGCAAAACTAAAATATACTAAAAAACGAAAATAAATAAAAATAAGGAAAATGGTGTGGTAAGCAGTTTTAATTCAGAGAATAAAGAAGAAAAAAAGAAATTAAAACTAAATATTTATTAAAATATTACTTATAATATAATAAAGCAATCAACTTTTATTATTTAAATTATGAACAAGATCATATCAAGTTTTTTCCACCACCACAAAATTAACTACTTTTTTCCCTTTATTTTACAAGTTGGAACATATATATAGGTCTAGGTTTTTATATTGCAAACACAAACAATAAAAACACAGAAAATACTAAAATACATATTATTACACCTCTGTTTTCTATTGGCTATCAAAAGTTTTTTCGAACCATTAAACTCAAACAAAAATAACCTGCAAAAAAAAGGTTTTTAACTGCTCCATCCCTTTTGTAATTTAAAACCTGATTTCAAATAGATCAACGTAATATCAAAAGTTTTTCCGAACTATTAAAATCAAACCAAAATAACTTAAAAATAGTAATTTTTTAACTGCTCCATTCCTCTTATGATTTAAAATCTAATTTCAATTCAAAAATATAAAATTAACTTCTTTTAATAAAGTAACTTTTTTGTAATTTTCGGTAGTTGAAATGCTGTTAAAATGTACTATTTTGTACTTTCATGTTTCAAAGAATCAGAAATAGATGGCGCTACAATGCATCTTTTCTGTAAATGTTGTTTCACTACATTAATATGCTGCCAGCGTAAAACAAACTTTACATTTTCCCCTCTCTAATTCTTTTAACAAAAGTAACATTTTAAGAGCATTTAGTGTTTTGAAAACACATTACTAATCACGATATATCAATCATTTCTGAAAATATCACGAAAAATTATCACTTGCTAACACTTTTTTCTTCTTTTTAGAGATATTATGATTGAAATTTTGAATAAAAAGAGTATTTAAAATAAATAGAATTTTGATATTCTTATTAAATCAGACGGGTTTGGAATTTACAAATACATAGCTAGATATTTTAGTAAGTTTTGCATTATTCTGAATTAACTTTGCTTAAAACAATTTTTGAATTAGATTAAAATTTTTTTTCTTCAGTTCAGATTCTATTTAAATACAATGTTTAGTTTTCACCCTCTAATCAATATTTTCACCCCCAGAATATTTTTCAAAAAAACATCATTTTTATGTTTGTAATCAAATTATCTAAAAACAAGTTTTTGTTAAAAAAAACTAACTTTCAAACTTAAATATTGTTAGAATTTTTCTATTTAAGTTAAAAGTTTCCTTAACCGCTCTCCAGAAATCGCAACTGTTTTTTGATAATCTAAATTACAGAAATTAACTTAACTTTTAATCATTCTATGTTTTCAATGTTCAAAACTTTGAACTATTTTATATTAGCTTTCAGTTATTTTTCTTTAACTTTTAACTGAAAGATAAACTAGTATACTTCAAATTATCCTACATTTAATTTTAACTATCGTGTATTATTGTATATTTTAACTATCGTATAGACCGTAACAATCAATAATCATTGATAAGAAATGCTGTTTATGGTTATAGTTAATGATTACCTGATTGTCCTCTACTAAAAAAATTCGTTTTTTTAACGGTAAACATAATTAGGTTCTTGCAATTCGAGAAGATGACGACCTCAGTGTCAGCTGAACGTTTATAATCAAGCTGGCGTGTAAAAGTCGGGATGCGTCTTTAAACATAAGTTAAAATCTTTATTAACGTGGAATTTATTAAATACAATGCCGTTTAGCACATCGAATTTGTTAAAATATAATTACTTTCTTTCTACGTCTTTTATTTAATTTAGATTTATTTTTTGTTTATGTATTTTACTGTTACTGTGATATATTTTTGTTCTGTATACCTGACAACTTCGATGCATAGTTAATTTGTTTATATTTTACATGACTATGGGCGTGTCTTTGTGTTAAGTAAGAAACATAAAGTAAAAGAATTGAAATTATTGTGAAATAAAATAAATGATTTAAAAATAAATATATATATTTCAATATATTTTAATAGATAAAGAATGAATCTCATCACAAAACTGTTATGAGAAACATAATCTATTTAAAAAAAATCATTCATAATAATAAATAATCATTTACAAAAAATGCTTTTTATGTTTATAGTTGTGATTATTGAAATGTTCTCTGCTGAAAAAACAACTAAAATTTTTTATGTATAAATATAATTAACGGAAAATATTAAAATATTATCTGAGTCTTTTTAAGATTTAATGCATTTTGAAAGTTAAAGAATAAACCTCATCACAAAACTACCATAAAAAGACCCAAATTTATTTGAAAAAGAAATATTCATAATAATCAATAATCATTTATAATGAATGCTGCTTATGATCATAGTTAGTGATTATCCGAATGTTCTCTATTAAAAAAAGATTTTTAATTTTTTAACTGTAAACATAATTGTCATAAAATATTGAAAAAGAATTCGTCCTGTCTTTTCATGATTTGATATATTTCGAAAGATAAATAATGAATCTTGCCACAAAACTATCCTACAAAAACAGAATTTATTTGGAAAAAAAAAATCATTCCTAACACAATAAATCACTTACAATGAATGCTGTTTATGGTTATATTTATTGATTATCTGGATGTTCTCTACTGAACAAAAGACTTTTAATTTCTTTTTTACTGTAAGCATAATTTTCTTAAAATATAAAAAATATCTCCGAATCTTTTCCAGATTAAATATATTTTGAAAGTTGAAGAATGGATCTAATCGGAAAACTACCATAAAGAACAATACCTATATTAAAAAAAATCATTCATAATAATCAATAATCATAAATAATGAATGCTGTTTACGGTTATAGTTAATGATTATCTATACATTCTCTACTGAAAGAAAGATTTTTAATTTTTTAAATTGTAAACATGAATGATAGAACAGATTAAAAAAATTCTCCGAGTCTTTTTAAAGTTTAATGTATTTTGAAAGATAAAGAATGAATCTAATCGGAAAACTACAATTAAAAACAGTATCTATAGGAAAATCATTCATAATAATAATCAATAATCATTTATAATGAATGCTGTTTATGGTTATAGTTAATGTTTATCTATACATTCTGTACTGAAAGAAAGATTTTTAATTTTTTAAATTGCAAACATTAATGATAGAACAGATTAAAGAAATTCTCCGAGTCTTTTCAAAGTTTAATGTATTTTGAAAGATAAAGAATGAATCTAATCGGAAAACTACCATGAAAAACAGTATCTATAGGAAAATCATTCATAATAATAATCAATAATTATTTATAATGAATGCTGTTTATGGTTATAGTTAATGATTATCTATACATTCTCCACTGAAAGAAAGATTTTTAAATTTTCTAAATTGTAAACATAAATGACAGAACATATTAAAAAAATTCGCCGAGTCTTTTCAAGATTTAATATATTTTGAAAGATAAAGAGCACATCTCATCACAAAACTACCATAAAAAATCTATTTGAAAAAAAAAGCATTTCAACTTTAACTTAAAATGATTCTATTTCCTAAAAAGCCTCAATTATATATTCCTCTTAAATCTAATTCAAAGTACGAAAGATACTAGATCTGTCCATCCATTAGCTGTACCCTTGACTGTTAAGAGTGACAGGCCAGACTTCACATCAAAAATTAAGTCAAATAAATAAAATAGAAATAAATGAAAGACTGAATAAGAAATGTGCCCAAAAAGTCTCTGCAAAAATAGAAAAATAAAAACACTAGAAGCTCTCTTCTGTCCTTCTTTTCTATAAAGATAATAAAAAGATTCTTTAATAATATATCACAAGTCTCTTATCTCTATGGATTAATATTTCATTTACGTCTGCCAGGGATATTCGAAAGGGGGTGGTCCAGAGGGTGGGTGATTTCTATTTTGTTTGGTGATAAAGAGAAAGAAAAAAATTGGGAAAAAAAGAAGCTTGTACTATCATCAGAATGAGAATAGTTGCAAGAGAGATTAGTTTTACTTTGTGATTATTATTATGGTTTTGGGTTATATAGATGTTCGATCATTTGTTTTGATCAAGTGGTATTATTGTTCGATATTTATGATAGGATTTGCATCGATTGGTGACTCTTTGTAGTCTAAATTGAATATGCAATCGGAAAAAACGAAACACATTTATTAGCTTTTGTTTGAATATAATATAAATCTGAAAACAGGGTTTTAATCTTTATATTTCAAATCACTTCTGCTTTTTCTTATTCACGCCTTTTAAGTCTTGAAAATAGGTGTCTATTTTTGAGCGATGCTTGAAAAATGTGAACTAAGATGTTGCTCACATCACATTTTAGCCAACCGTACCTGTTTCACCAACTTAACTCAGTTTTAATAGTTTTAATTTTTTTAGTCGTGGTGGTATGATTCCTTTTGAGGATTTCCTTTGTACTAACTGCAACCAAACCTAGCTTACCTCCAATCCACGTGCAGGATGCAGTTCACTCCAAAATTTGATTTTTTAAAAGAACGTGAGTCCTTTGTTGCAATATATATATATGACTTTTAATTTCTTTTTTACTGTAAGCATAATTTTCTTAAAATATAAAAAATATCTCCGAATCTTTTCCAGATTAAATATATTTTGAAAGTTGAAGAATGGATCTAATCGGAAAACTACCATAAAGAACAATACCTATATTAAAAAAAATCATTCATAATAATCAATAATCATAAATAATGAATGCTGTTTNTTCTAAATGCTTACAATATTTAAGATCATTTCTCTGACAAGCCATTTACGATTAGACTGTTTGAAGCACTTTATGATACCCTGATCCATCGACTGCAACTTTGCTATTGTGTTAGGCGGGTGAAACTGCAAGTTCACTGCTTTCAAATTAGGTAGATCACTATGCGCTGTGCATTACTTTTCTTTTTTTAGCGAAGAATTTCCGATCCAATTTTCTGACATAGTCTTCAAATAAAACTGATGTCATCCAAAACTTTTTGTTAGACTTGTAATCCAAAGGATACTTTTTTACATTCTTGAAACATCGGGGATTTCGGTATTTTCCGATAACAAGTAAGGACAATTTCTTTGTCCCAGACGCATTTCCTCCAACTGGGACAGTCAAACGCTCCTTGCTCATTTTACCCCCTAAGCAGTTTTCATCCTTAAACACCATAGTCTTATTTGGAAGGCATTTTTAAAAAAAAAACCATTTCATCAATATTAAAAACATTATTTTAACTGCATCCTTGAAGTAAATTTGGTAACGTTTCATTTAACCACTGTTCACATACTTCAAGAGGGACAGCTTTAGCTTCTCATTGAAGAGTGCGAATGACATTGTGTGTGTGGTGCAAAGGGAGGGGCAAGATATCAGCTCCTAGGTTTTTTTTTCTTGCTTTAAAAGATCAAAAAAAAATCGAGTTAAAGGGAGTAAAATTCGAGTAATCGAGAGTAATTAACATGAAATTGAAGAAAAAAGGGTCGGGACTTCATAAAAAAATCGAGCTATAGTAATATTCCAGTTATCGTACTTCGAGTTATAGCGAATTGACTGTATATATATATATATATATATATATATATAATATTTTCGCTCATCCCAATGTGCGTGAAGTTTAAAATCATTTAACGAATCTCTTTAACTGCAATTTATGGGATATTAAAGTAATTTGCACAGAAAATTATAATTGGGTATACTATAGCCTACGTCACAGATCGTGTTATTCCTACTAAATTTAACTAGTAAACAGAATTTTCTACGAACCTGATTTCTAGCAACAAGTAAAAGCATCAAACGAAGAGTCTTGTTTATAAGTCGCTACTCGCCAGGTTGGAATTGTATTAGTCTAGTTCCTTTGGAAATAATTTATATTGTTGTTTTACCAAAGTTTATGAATTTAGTAAAAATATTTAAAACTCAGTTTATTAATTAAACTAAAAGGTAAATGTTATTCCTAGTAAGTGCAAGTAGTTGTGCTTTTTTCATATTATACCCAATTGAAAAAACTGTTAATAAGATTAGACACCGGTTTAAGAGACTTTTTCTTAAAATGTAGCTCAAAATTAAGTTATAATAAAAAAAGCATTTCTCTAAGTTTTAAACTCGTAATGTTAGAAAGCAGTCAAAACCAAAAATGCAATAATAATAGTGCCGGTAAATTCCTTTAAATTAGGAATAGAAAAATATTTATAGGAAAATGATGCCGACATGACTTTCGTTAGTTATATGCTGATGACAACCAAAACAATATGGAAACTGGATCCTACCATGTGATTTTCTCCCCAATCAAATTGTACAGACAACAATTGAAAACTGCGTCAGACCATTATGTTTTCATGTTATGTAGATACATTAATTAGTTAAAATATTTTGTTTCCTCGAATTTTTTCTATCAGTTTTTACATTTTTCTAAAATTTGGTTCTTCTATAAGTTCACCAAACTTCGGGTTGCAAACTTGCCTGAGAGGTACAGGCAGTTGGAGCGCAATGGTGATCACATTGGAGCATTATTCCGTTATTATCTAAATTGTAAATACTTAACTTCCATGACCTCCCTGATCTAATTTAGATTGCTATGGAAATACTTCAAATTATACACATTCAAGAAAATGTATGTACCAAACGTAAATATCAAACGTATGTATCAAGCGTATGTATCAAACGTATGTATCAAACATATGTATCATATAAAATAAACAGGCATTAGATATAAAATTTTTAGTTTCGCTTCACTTAAATGCTCTTTTTAAAATTTAATTTTTTAAAATTTTGATTTTTCTGAACTTTTGATAACACATACGATTTAGAAAAAATATGACATGAGCTAATTTTTAAATTTAGAAGACCGACAAAAGTTGGCAATGTTAATATAACTACAATTAAGTTTTTTTGTATGAAGTAATTAAGGTACATTTTAAAATTATTATTATTATTTATAAATAATATGTTTCATATTCGGAGCAATTCATACAAAATCTGTAATAGTCATTCATTATATTATAGTACGAACTACTCACAGAAAACATTATTGTGATTGACTTTGAATCCCTTATTTGTTTGAATTTATTATTTATCTTTAAAATACTTTTTTTTTAAAAGTTATATATATATTTTTTAATTTTCTCGTTGTGGAAAATTGAAATGCACTTGATAATTTCTTTTGTATTTATGAAATATTATTATGAAGAAAGGTATTGAAAATTTTTAAGCAATGTTGAAAGAGAAAAATGAAAAAAAATTCTTTGTTGAAAATTAGGGTCATTAATATTTTTCACTGTCTCTTTTCCTTTTACAAACTTGAATATTAATTTTCTTTTGATAAATTTGCGTTGCCATACTTTTTCCGTGCAATTTATTTTCATAAAGAATAGATATATTTCTTACTTTATAGAATTTGATGCATGATATTTGTTAGGCATAAAATTGAGAAAAAAACTGCGCATAATTTTGTGATATAATCTGGATGTTCTAATAGAATTGTATGTGTTGGGAATTGTAGCAAACATTGAATAATTTAATCTATTGCATTCTTTAATTCATTTTGTACAGTTATTGCATTATTAAAAATTTTCTTCTTTTATTGTAATTAAAATGTGATTTAATTTTTCTTTTTTTGTGTCAAAAGATAAAATGATAATAAAGATTCGTAAAAATAATTTCAGACTCTTAAAATATTATATCAAGATCATAATTAATTTTACAATTATTGAAGTTTGTTTTTTTTTTAAATAATTTTTTAAGAAACTCCGTTTTTGTGAACTTAAGTTGTTGTTAAGTGTTAACGAAAATTGCAAATTTGTTTCGAGCATACTTATTAAAAATTTATTTAGATTGACGAGTTATATTTAGATAGACATTAGAAAATCTCACGCGAGGACAGTCAATTTAAGAAAATTTACCCGAATTTCGATTAAATTCAAACATTTTTTGGGGGTATACTCAACTTTATTAAGACAGGTTCCATATGAAATTAATTAATATTGAGCAAATGAATATCGGAATCATATAAAAGCATGTAGAGAGCGCAAAAAAAACCCTCCCTAAATAACCTTTGATCTAATGATCGGATCTTCGTGTTCTAAAACTCAATGGCTCAAGAGAGTGACCTCAAATATGCTAATTAATAAGTGCAAATGATATTTTAAGTTACTAAAGTTGACACGAAAATGTAAGTTCTCTGAATAAACATCTTTTTTCGACGGATTCGGATTTCTGACCCCCACAATATAAGAGGTAGCCGCAATATAGGAAATATGGTCCCAATAGTTTGTTTGGAGTTTTGTGTTTGATTTCGTAACTTAAAATGTCGTCTGCATTTACTAATTAGCATATTTGCGGTCACTCCCTCGAGTCATTAAAATTTAGTCCAAGAACGTGAAAATCCGATCGTTAGATCAAAAATTATTCATGGTATTCCGCCTCTTTGCACACTGCTCATTTTGATTCATACTGAACGTATGAAGCAACAGTAGTAATGTCTGTGCAGTATAAAATAATAAAAATTCTTTGGTTTTTCCGTTGTGGTTCAAAATTAAATTTTTATGTTACTAAAAAACGTAGATATATGTCATAATTTATAACTAAAATCGTGATCCACAAGAGAAAGTTATTTTGAAGCTTCGTTCTTTTTCAAATAGAACTTCGAAAAAGTGGAAAATAAATGAAGGGGAAAAATAAAACTAGAAAAACTGAGGCAGCCGAAAGTGAAACAGAAAACAGTAACCAACAAAAAATGAAAAAAAAGAGAAAAAAATTGTTTTCCTTGTTTTTTTCTGTTGGCAACTTAAGTTTTTCTATTTCAAATATGCTTGGTTTTCGAGTTTTGAAGATGATAGCGAGTTTTGAGAATGAGTTCCTATTTTTGAGTGCTCGACACAAGTCAACGTTTACTTCATTTTCTTACGAAGGAATGGAACTTTTTTTTAGTATCAAGTATAAATTTTCTCGATGCAGTTGCTTTGGATTAATCATTTAAAATTTACTTTTAAAACGGTAAGAAAAGCACGAGGCAAACGAAAATAGGTGGAAGTTACATTTAGTTTTATCCAGATCTCTTCCGATCTGGTGTAAACAAATAGATAAAAAAAAATACTTCACTTGCCTGGATAGAAATGTTTAAGTTTCTTCCCCGTTTGTCTTCTTTTCAGTTACGGGTTCCAGATGTCCACCAACACTTTTTTTTAAATCCTACATAGCATAAAAGGTAATGAAACTACCCCTAACACTTAATTGCAAATTTGCACTGAGAAAGCTGATGGCTTTAGTGATTTAGAAAAATCAGCTTTAGAAAATATATTCTTTCAGGAAAATTGTTTTTACATGGAGCCATAATATCGCTACTTTGAATCATAGTACCGTGAAATGTTCTGTAACTTTAATAAGGTGTCAAGTCGAACTATATTTCCTTTTGAGATGAGGCATACTACCGTGCAATCAAGTTTAAGGAGTACGATACAGTGCTAAGTCAAACCATGTTTCCTTTTATCGTCCAATCAAACTTAAGGAATACGATACTGTGCTGAGTCAAACCATATTTTCTTTTAAATTGAGCAATTCTATCACGCAATCAAAGTTATGGAATAAGACTTTTCACAATACTGTAATATGATACTAAGTTGCACTATAATATGTTAAAACCATATTATACAGTAACTTAACACTATAACAAGGTTTTAAGAAATTTGAACTATGTTGCATGGTGCTTTCCAAAATATCTAAAAGAGTATCATCTGTGGGAATTGTTTTAACAAAACAAACCTTTTTCCATTGCTATTATTAAATCATTTACCATCATCAATGATTAATTTTCTATACTTACAGCTGGCTATAAAATGTTTCTAAATCTGAAATTTTAAGCCTTTATTTCAGCATGCAACTTGATATTTTCTTTTACAATACTTCTGAGAAACTCTCTCAAATTTATTACATATATTCTACTATACTCTAATCACTTGAAGTACCTCAAGCTTTTGTATATTTTTGTATCGTATTTTTTCTAATCAAGTTTATGCCCAAAGGAAATACGTTTTTTCCTTTACCATTTACGGTAGAGTTTTTAAATATTAAAAACACTTGAAATAAGAATTCAAGTGCTTATTTTACGCTTTATTTAAGACATTCGTTTTTTTTTTCATTCAACTTTTTCCCCCAAAACAAAACACTTCAAAACACACATTTTCTCTTCATGAATAAAAAAGCATACTTCAAGATTAAACTCAAGTAGTATTAAACAAAACACTCCTGTCCCTTAGTTTTTGCGAAACAAGACAATTTCAATTTCAAAAACTGTTTTTCCTTAGAAAAAATAAAAAAAACTGAAAAAACTCATTAGATTATTCTTCGCTTGTGTAAGATGAATCACCTCGTACAAAAGTCATCGAAGAACAATTCTACAATTCCCTTTTTACCCATCCCCATTTTGATTTAAACAGGGGACACTAGCGTTTAAATAAATATAAATCATTCTTTACAGAAATCTCCGCTTTTACTTTCTAAAATTCATGAACAGGAACGCTGAATTGCATTCGAGAAATAAACATAAAAATAAAAGGAAAAATTTCAACTCTTAAGTCCTTAATACCAATCCATAGGACATTCCAACAAAATCTCCCATGTATGTATACATACATATATCTATATCTAGAAGTGATTTACTAAGTGCAGCATCAATCATTGTGAATTCAGTTGTCTACGGCTATGAAAAGACGTATACGGCTGTGGTGCCTACTTGATTATATCTTTTATTCTTTTTTTATTTGTGGTTTTCCACCCTTATTTTATCTGTTTCTTCGTCCATGCTGTTTTTGTCTCTCCGGGACAGAGTGATTTTTCTGTCGCGCTGAATTATGAATTGTTAACAATGGTCGGTAACGTGTATATGATGGGTTTAGGGAACCTTTATATGAGTTTGTGTTTGGGTCAATTCAGTTAAAGCTTTCTGCTTTGAAGTGGAATTAGAAGATTACAACCTATCGGAATTAAATTATTCCATTTATGTTCGATGTTGTGTAGGGTTTCGTTCTCAAAAGCTCGCCAAAATTTGGACTTACTTCTACTTGGCGTGGAATGTTTGGAAGAAATTTCTGCTCAATACGAATATGCCATTTAAATAAATGAGGAACGTGTATATATTTAGGTTAGGAGAAATGCTCTAAAGAATTTGAGTGGTACATAAATTCTCTCTAAATAAAAAGGAAACATTTGCGTCTTACTTAGCCATAAAGAACTTAGGGGTTTCCTATAAACGGCATGTTCTAATGTTATTTCGTTGTCTAAATCTTTTTTAAAATTCATTATTTAAAACGATAGGTATTCTCACAATTAATATTTCTAATTGTCCTTTATTACGCTCTTGTATCAATTGGTTAACATTGTAATGCAATACGTTAAAAATAAATATAAATAGGAAGTATAAAAAGTAAAATATGTGTAAGTAAAAAATATATATATTCTGATAAAATCATTCAAAAGTTTTCTTTAAAATCATAGTAATTTACAACTCGCTAATTTTAATTATTCTAACATTTCTAGAGCTTTGCAAATATTGCGAAGAACTGCAAAACATAAAGAAACATAAATCTCTGTATGTTTCATTTTTAGACTTGTAAGTGCCGTTTTTCTCATTTATTTTTTCCAATCTTAACATCTCGAACAAAATAAATGATCCGAGAAAATAATAATAATTTCACATTCATCCACAAGTTTAATTTAAAAGAACAGGTCATAATTAAAACATTAAAAATAAATTAAATGCGGAACACTTTAATAAGTTTTGTTTTATTGATAGGAGATCTTAATGGTTCGGAATGATATATACGAAATTTTTTGCAGACGATATTTTTATTAAAGAGTAAAAGCTGACTATTATCTTTTTTCTGACGATATTTTAAATTATGATATCGAACTCTAAAACGTATTTTCGCTGTCTAAGCATATCTTTTTCCAACGTAATTGGCTTTTTGGCCCTCAAAACATGTCCTGATATCGAAAAGATGTTTTTATAATAGCTTAATCAAGAAAATAGTTAAAATATGAGTTTCTTTGTGTTAATTTTCTCTTTTGTCACATGTTGGGATGAATCAAAAACTTTTGGCTTATTTTAAAAGCTCATTGGACCGAATATAATTCTAGGCAAAAAAAAATTTAATAATTATTTGATACTTTTTCTTCCTTTATAATTTAATAACCATTGAAAAAGTTTTGAACTGTAAGATATTCTTATTTTAAAATAATTTTAAACTGTAAATTTTGAATATAATTTTTTCTTATTAACCATCTTTTCCAGATAGGAGATTCCTTACATTTTGAAAATCGAAAACCTGAATTCATCTAGAAAAAGTAAGTTTTTGTGCCAGATCTCGTAATTAAATTATCGTCTGGAAAAATTAATTAAAATATTTAGAGTTATTCTTTCGAACGATTAAAATTATATCCTAATATATGAAAATCTGATCCATAGATCAAAAGTTGTTTTGTTGATCTGTTATTTATTTTACTCACTATACAAATTTACAATTGCATAGAAAATTGAAATACTAACTCATTTAGAAAAGAATCATTCCAAATGCAGAAGTTCAAAATCTTGAATAAGTTTATCAAATATATGTTAGAAATCCTTCGAAAAAAGAAAATTTCTTTCGCTATAATGCAAACGATTCAAGTCAGCAAAATTAACATTAAATCTCCGTACTCCTCAGCTGTTTCAGCCATCACAAAGTAATTTTCCAATTCTATGTTTTTCTTTTAAATAATTTTTTTTTCTTAGATACATAGACTCATGAGCGAAATTGTATTCGAACTGAACAAAAAGGTAAAAAAGAAAAACTGAAAAAATTAAAAACTGCGACTTCGACTTTGGACTCAATTACAGCGCCATCTATCGTCGCGTCGTCCGAGCCTTCCATCTAACGACGCCATTAAATATAAAGACATATTAGGAAAAGGTAGAAAGGGAAGATATCAAAGAAAAGAAAAAATAAGATAAATGATAATAGAAAAGTGCAATAAAAAAACGAAAAGGTCGTAAAATGAAACTGAAATAGGAATCTTTTTGAGTGATGTTCACAGAAAATAAATTAAGAGTCGTTAACTGCAGTAAATTTATTTCGAACCACGAATTTATTATAATTATTTTTATTTCTTATGCATTTAATGATTTGGTTTTCTGGACCGAATTTCTAAGATAATAATCTTAAAACTTATTTTTCAAAGTAAATATATAGATTGCTCAGTAAATAAAGTCTTCTGCAGTGCTAAGTTATTTCAGTTTTATAAAGATAATATTAATATAATTACAAAATTAATATTTTTAATTATTAGTTATTGTATTTAGTAATTATATTTGAATTATTCTATAAATATAGTTCTGTTAAAAAGCGTGTCGAATCGCTGATGTGTAATTCTTCACAGATAGCATCTTCTATTACAGGGTCAATAACTTCGATTCATCTGATTTAGTTAAAAAATTAACATCCTGTATATTATTGATGCAGATTTCATAGTAGGCAAGAGTTTCGTTAAAAAATTTCTTTTCCATGAAAATGGTCAAAAATTGAACAAAATAGGTATAAAATTCAAGATTTTAAATTTAATGAACCAAATCTAAAAAACTAAACATTAAAAAAGAATCACGCGTATAATCGAAACTAAGTTAGTAATATACTGTGTTAAATTTTATTTAAAAAATTGTTCAAATATGGAAAAAGTTACCTTCAAATATTAAAAATGCATCTCATTACCTCCATTATATGGCCTTAGCCGATGTAGTTTATAGCGTATAACAGCTATAATATACGCTGTATGTTTAGTTGACTTATTAGTTGCGAATAATTTTCAGTTTATGTGGTTAGAAACCTATTCTCGAACGCTCATACGCATGAATTGCGTAAAAAAAATGGAATCTGATGTATGTAATAATGAGATAATAAAGACTTTAGTTTTTCATATTGTTTTTCCAACTCGATTGACGATTTTTTCAATGAATTCTTCCAGGCAATTTTTTGAATTACCTGTGAAATTTTTGGTAAAGTGCCACAATCTATACAAATACTTCCCATTTTTCCAACGCGCAAATAACTAAACTAAAACGAAAAACTAATCGAACGAAAAAGTGAAAAAAATAATATTTATAAGCTGATTATGAGATTTTTTAACATATAGCTTATTTTGTTTTCTTTTATGCATGCATATCATATGTTAGAGCATATAAATAGAATATTTTTAATCCAGGAAAAATCATGATAAATAAAAAGACAATCTTCAAATTTATTGTTAATAAACTAAATTAGAGGATTAGTCAGTTATATTATGCATAAAACAAAAATCAATAAGTTGAAATGTGTAATCGCTAAATTGTCAGTACTTAATAAATGAGGATTTTAAATTTGTAAATTTTTTCTTACCTAATATTGGGATTAGTTCATGAAAAAAATTAAGCGGCTTACAATGTAAATCAGTTAAACCTCAATTATATTTTGATTTCATTAATAGAAAAAATTTGTTCGCGACTATTGATATCAATCTTAGCTGCCTTTTCGGCACTGTTAGATTCAGTAGCATATGAGTCTGGTTTATACTGATTTTGACTATTTTTTCCCAAAACGAAATAATTAATTTTTCAATTATTATTTTTTTTTAAATTTTTCAATAAGTATTTGCGTGATATTGTTAAAACTCCGCCGTGGCTTGACACTGCGACAATTAGTCAGCGACAACTGCTTTGGCAATTTAAATAAGTGATGTTGATTTAGAGATTTCTTTTGCAAAGATATTAAGTTTAAAAACAATCTCAGAGAAGGCACTAATTAACAGTTTTGAGTATTTTGGAATCAGACTACATTTCTTTATACATAGTCGACGATAATCTAGAAAGCCTGTCTTATACGCCATTATAACGCCAAGAGTGCGAAAGCTAAGACCTGTACAGTTCAGAGGAGTTTTGTGGATGTATTGATTTTACCAATTGGAAGGTCAAACAATGGACTAGTTGTACGACACTTTTCCCGAAGATCATCGCAGCCAAACATCACTGGCTGAGGACAGTGAGTCGGTGGATAATAACTTTGTTCAGCCAGCGAAAGGAACGAGGATGAGCGGAATCAGTCTTCGTTAAAATGTTCTGCAGTAAAGCATTTGATTTCGTGCGAATGTCGAAAATGGTAGAGACATCCCTATTGCAGATTGTCATCGGAATATACACAGGGATGTTTCCCAGACATTGTGCGATGTACAATAAATAAAATGTACAAATTATTATTATTATTATATATATATATATATATATATATATATNCACCAATATTTGATTTCCTAAAAATAAAAGATAAAGCTTTAACTATTTTCAATTATAAATTATCCAACAATATTTGATTTCTTAAAAATAAAAGTTAAATCTTTATTTTTAATTATAAATTATCCACCAATATTTAATTTTCCCATTTTCTAAGAAATAGTCAACCATACATATTAAAACTGTTAATATCTTTTGATAGTCAAAGGTATTTCACTTTTCCTGCAAACAATGTATATGTGAACTGGTTTTACTACCATTTTTATTTCTGTTCTATGGTTTGCAAGCAGACATGCCATTCGGGAACCCTCAAAATCGGGGCTGACAACTGGCTCCGGCTATATTAGGATTCCTTTAGTAACATTCGACTTGAAATAATTTTGGCCATCATGATTTTCAAAATTCTAATAACTTTTACTATAAAAGTACTAACAAATACGAAGTTTTTTAAGTGGTAGCAAAATTGTTAAGTCATTTGGCTACAAGTTAATAATTTACTACCACTTTAAATGCTGTAAAAATCTTAAAAATTCTGAATTGACCACACTGTAATAATATCAAATAAGGCTTATTTCAGTCCAAGGTGAATCTTAAGAAATCTTAAAAAAATCTGTAAACGAATAAAACGTATTAATACGTATTTAATATACCAATTAAATGGTAATTTCTCAAGATATAAGGGTACACGTTAAATGTTAGAGATACGGGAATGTGGAATTCCTGCTTTTTATTACCTAAAAGTATTTTTTTTGTTTATTTCTTTCCATTCTCACCAAACTGAATACTCAAATTAATAAATGTGTTTTCTCGATCTTTTCTCTTAATTTACAAAAATTTAAAACTTCTATGCTTTAATAATAAACACGTTTTTTTCCAGTAATTTCTCTCGATTTGTATTAACTTGAACTTTAATGCTTAAAGTAACGAACAAATATCTTTTTTATGAATTACTGTCAGTTCACACTATTTTAAATTTCCCTGCTTGGAAATAGAGCGAGATTTTTCAAGAATTACAGGTACAGAAAAAAATTACGTTTACCTTGATTAAGCATGGCCACAACTTTCAAGCAGACATATTCCTCCACACATAGATGTAATTTTCGAAAAGTGATAGTCAACTGAGATAATTGCTCTACAAGTGAACCAGCTTCCATTTGGATGTTTTCAAGAACTATTTCCTCTCCGACTATCTTTCCCAAAGCACCTTGTAGAGCACATAGACTTATGTTGACTTCATGGTCAAGTTCCTCTTTCGATGGTTTAGGAGATCCATTTTGTGGTAGTGCATATCCATTGGCGTTTCCCATATTGGTGTTGTTGTTGTTAGCTCTTATAGCCCAATAAGCTGTTGTTGTCAGAACTAGCAATTCATGCCACTTGTGCGATAGTAACTGTGTATGAACGGTGACGGGTAGTTCTGTATAGAATGGTAAGCATTTCGTCCACTGAACTAATTTGCAAACAATCATATCACCAATTTGAAAGAGTTTGTCGCTCAATTCAGAATTTACTTGCTTGAATTCATCCAGATTTTTTAAGACAGCTACATCTTCGAAGCTATCGCAGTCTATCAATTGCGTGATGTAAATCATCGCTTGCTCTGGCGTCATCTGTCTTGCTCTTGAAGAGGTCATCCAACTGTCCAAGTTACACCGAAATGTCCTGAATCACAAGGACTTGTAAGGGCAGCCTTCAAGATTTGACCACTGGGCCATTCTGGTGGTGAGGCAGGATAACGAAAAACAGGACTATTGTTTGGTGGATGAGTATTATTAACCTTTGGGGTAACCTCAAGTATGCTAATTAATAAATGAAGACGATGTTTTAAGTAACGAAATATATGAGAAAAATGGTTCTTGCGAAATCGAATTTTAAATATCTGATTTTTTTAAAAAATTAAATTTCTCAGGAACTATTCAACCGATTTCGCTCAAATTTTGTATTTTGAATTAAAAGTTATTTTCGTTAAAATGATACAAAAATTTGTATACCTTACAATTCAAAATTCTTTTTTGACCATTATTAAATACAATAAAAAAAGTAATAAATATTTTTTAAGAATTATTTTTTGCATGAAATTACTTTGGAAAAACGAATTTCATAATGCCGTTCAAACATTTTTCAATTCATTTAATAAGTGCTCGAGACAGCGAAATACGCCGCAAGGGGAATCAGCATTGAGGGGTTCAAACTTTGGAGCACTCTCATAACGAGACAATTGGGATCATATTTCCTAGATTGCGGCTGCACCTTATATTTTGGGGCTCAGAAATCCGATACTGTCGAAATAAAGGTAGGTTTCTTCTGAAAAAGTACTTTTTTGTGTTTGTGTTTCGCAACTTAAAGTATCGTCTGCACTTATTAATTAGCATATTTGAGATCATCCCCTCCAGCCATTAAGATTAAGTCCTAGAACGAGAAGATTCGATCATTAGATCAAAAGTTATTCAAGGTGAACCATTTTTTGTGTGCACTGTCGATTGAATATTCGACGTTTCATGAAAATGTATTTATTTAATATTCTGTAGATTTTACTATAGAAAAGTTAAATTATATATATAGTTTGGCGTTAAATTAGAAAATCATAAACTTCATTACAATATATTTTATAAACATGTGATTACATAAGGGACATATTATATAAGGCCGAATTTATTTATAAGTTAGACAGGCAGCACCTTATGGACCAGAGAACTGCAAGGGGCACTAGCTTAAATGTGACCTGTGTGTATATGGGCAGATCTCTAAGACCTTTAACTTTTGATAATAAAAAAAATAACAATAAATAATAGGCACACTATTTTTACACCTTCAGAATTGTTTGAAAATGTATAAAATATCAGAAAATAATCGTGAACATCGAAAATTTTGATGCCCTTATAAGTATAAACAAAAAATTAAAATTTTTGATCTAGTTTTATTAGGTTTATAATCACAAACTGGCATTCGGTGAGGTTACAGTTACGATGTCAAGACCGTAATCAGACGCAGATCTAAAAAGTAAATGTTAAAATCAATCAAAATTGTGATCACACTTTTGTCATTGCCTAATTTATTTTCTGTGTTGTGTGCATCGCATTGCGTTGCATCTAATTAAAGTTTTCGATCTATTCTCTAGGTTGTCCAGACCGTAACCCTGTCAAACCGTAATCTCAGGATTAATTAATTGAATTTAACGTATCAGAACTTAGTTTTTTCCCTATGTTTTACTAATTGAAGATATTTTTTGAGTGAAAATAATTAAAGTAAGCTTTTTAATACATTTTATAACAATTTAACTCAATATTAAAATTTTTCAATTCATTTATGATACTAATAATTTTTGATGAAAAATAAAGGGTAAATACGGATGAAATTATTAAAGAGAAAAATTGCTCGATAAAAGAAAAATATTTTCAATAAGTTTATACGTTTATTAAATAAATGATACTTTTGTCGTTTTCATGATTTTTAATAAAATGTATATAAACCTAGAAAAATTAGTTCAAAAATTTTAATTTTCTGTTTATACTTATAAGGGCATCAAAATTTTCGATGTTCACGATATTTTATACATTTTTAAACAATTATGGAGGTGTAAAAATAGCGTGCTTATTATTTTTTATTATTTTTTTTTTATTATCAAAAGTTAAAGGTTTTAGAGATCTGCCCATATATGTTATTTTTCAGAATTTGATAGCATTATGCATCAAACAGCTAATGAAAAATAACTTTTCCAGGTTAAAGATTTAATTGAAAGTTTTAGTTCCCAGTTAATTTATATGAATTGATTTTGCGAAAACCTGGAATTATGGTCATTTGAGAGAAATATATGTTTTCTATAAAAATCATTGATCGAATTGAACCATGAACCTAGCGCAAAAGGTAATGCCATAAATATATTTACGAACGTATTAAGAAAATTCTTCTTGCATACATTAATTGCTTTTCTAATAACTCAAAGCACCGGTATTCATAACCAATACAAATTCGCGATACTTTTTAATATTTTCTTTCATGGCATTCTTACGAAGCTCGTAGATAATATTTCTGTAATATATTTCTCCGTCAAAACATAGGGCGATTCAATCAAAATTTACTGCCGCAATTTCCGACCGTCGACAAAACTATGAACAATATCCCAGTCAGGGAAAATACCGATACTGGCGTTTTCTTAAAAATTTCAACCTAGAAGGTGAAATTTTCCTTGGGCAACCGAATAGAAAAGTTGTTGTTTCGTTGCCATCGTAAGTAATAAAAGTTTTAAGTAGTCTGGAAAAGTTTTGTGGAGAAAATCGTTTTCATTTTCGGGAACTTCTTTGAGTTATGACTGGTGTTCGTAATCGTTAAGGTTTTAGCAGTTTTCTTAGTCAAAATGGTTCAAGTTCTTGGTGATTAGGTTTAACGTTAAGAGGTGGGTTAATAAAGCTTCGTCTAAAGTTTTATAAGCTTCGTTACAATCAATATAGTGGTTAAAGGTGCAATAAAATTAATTACTACAGTTTAGGTAATTGGAATTTTCTGTTGAAGTACTTTTCATAAATGTATACAGATCTTTTTACACCTTTTACACTTCAAAGTGGAGGATGGTATTAGCTTCTTTCGTTTGACTGCGATTTGCAGTTATTGACAAAAGGCATTACCTACTGTTTAATATGCTCTATGAAGTTAAAAAAACGCCATCTTAGCCATGAAATAAATTACTCTAAAACAATGTTTCAGCGTCAAAAGGTACACATTTTTCACGTTTCTCACTGTTTGTCACGTTTTACCCAGTTATCATTGCAAACAAATAAGATGTAAGTAAGACATTAACAATATTTTAGTACTGGTAATATTTAGTACGACTATATTAAATCATGGTTACTTAGCCGTATCTCGTAAACTTTGTTATTACCGAATTCACGGTTACATATCTAGTGTTAATTACCTCTAATGAGCTGGTCTTAGTTGCTGTAAATGGGCCAATTATGGAAATTATATCGATGTTAATATTTTGAAATTTTTTTTCATATTTATACAGTAAAATGCCATTGTATCTGATTCGTAAGAACATATCAGGAAAGGCAGGGATGGCCTGGTTTGTAGGGCACTGGGCAAATGTCCAAGACTTCCTGGGTTCGATCCCCGCCTACAGAAAACTCCCCGTGTAGTAAATGGTGATATATGCAAGTTAAATCTGTCGAATCGCAAAGCATACCATGTTTCCATAACAAATCAATACCTCTGGGGGTATTGATCCAGGTGTTTCATTGTCTTTTGGGTTGGTTCAAAACTACAAGGTTACGGAGTTGAACATTAGTAGTCGTAAGCACAAAATTGGGTCGGCTGTACAAAGACGGATGTACAACACAACACAACACAACGAAGATCCGTGATGGCTCAGGGGATAGAGCGTTCGCCTTCCAATGAAGTGAACCGGGTTCGAATCCCACCAATGGCTGGTCGATACGAATCCGCATCCGGCTTGCACGGATCCCAGTGCTGACGTGAAATATCCTCAGTGGTAGACGTATCATGGGTTAGAGTCCCTTTGCCGTCAGTCTAACCGTGGGAGGTTCTCGTGGTCTTCCTCCCCATGTAACGCAAATGAGGGTTAGATCCACCAAAAAGTCCTCGACGGAGGCAAATTTCTCCCAATACTCGATCCAGGAACTCCCTTGTCTTCTGGATTGGGTTCAAAATTGCAAGACTACGGAGTTGAAATTTAGCAGTCGTAAACCCAAAAATTGCGTCGGTTGTTTAGCGACAATTATTAAATAATAAAATAAAAACATATCAGGAAAGGCCTGGATAGCCTGGTTGGTAGGGCACTGGGCCCATGTCCAAAAACTAGTGGGTTTGATCTCCTCCGGCTGAAGACTGTCCCTCCAATGGTGAATGATGCAAGTTAAATCTATCGAGTCGCAACGTCCTCTCCCATAACAAATGAATACCTCTAGGGATACTGATCCTGGAGTTTCCTTGTCTTCTGGATTGGTTCAAAAATTAGAAGGCTACGGAGTTGAGCATTATTAGTCGTAAACCCAAAATTGGGTCGACTGTTCAACGACGGATAAAATAAAAATAAAAATAATAATGTATCAGGAATAATTAAATATAACTGCATTCTTAACTTATAACAGACAATTGCCAAAATGTAAGAATTTAAATTAAATCCTAATTTATTTTAGGTACATAGACAAAATATTTTCTTTTTCATTAACTACATAAAGAAACCCAGCATTTTGTAGAATTAAGATAAAATATTAACTATAAAACGTTATTTATAAATTCAATTAAAAATAAAAGAAAACAATAATTTTATCGTTTAAAACTAGTAGTTAACCTTTTTATCTCAATCGATATGACTACGACTTTTTTAAAATTCCATATTGTTTGGAACTATTTAACCGATTTGTAACAAATTTTGTATTTTGCCATGTGAAATTCTTGAGCTTGCGACAAAAATGGTATATCTCTCAACTCAAAACTTTTTCAACTGTTATGAAATAAATTAACACAAATAATAAATCTATACTAAAAATTATATCTTTTTTCTTCATGGAACTATCTTTGACTAAACGATATTTATAATTGTGGGCAAAATTTTTTAGGGTGATATAAATTAAAATTTTACGAGTTATGGTGAAATACACAAAAAATGAAACTAACAGTGAAAGGTTCAAGCTAAGGAACAAAACTCTTAACAAAACTATAGGGCCATATTTCCCAGATTGTGGCGACCACCTTTATTTTGGGGGTCAAAAATCTGAATTCTTCGAAAAAAAAGGTATGTTAATTCAGAGATAGTACATTTTTGTGTTCGATTTCGTAACTTGACTAACTCTTCACTAATAATTTAGCTTGTTTAACGCCATCCCTTCAAACCGTAAAGATTGTAATTCCTAGAAGATGAAGATTCGATCATTAGATCAGAAGTTGTTCAGGGTGATCCGTTTATTGTTTTTGAGGAACTGAATAAGCATACCTTTTTCTTCGATGGATTTGGATTGCTGACCCCTAAGATATGGAGGTATCCGCAATCTGGGTAAAATGGTCCCAGTAGTTTGGTCAGGAAAGCAGTCCAAAGTTTGAACCCTAGTGTTAACTTTACTTTTTGCGGGTTTCGCCATGTCTCGAAAAGTTTTTTACCGAAATAAAAAATCTGCAATAAATCTGCAAAAAGTGCAATAATGAAATTAATTTAGCCAAAGATAATTCCATTCAAAAAGTAATTTTTAGTGAATATTTACTATTTTTTTATTCAACAATATTCGCAAAAATTTTGAATTGTAAGGTATACAGTTCATTATACCGTGTAATTTTAAATGGAAAAATGCAAATTGTGATAAAAATCGGTCTAATAGTTTCTGAGAAATAGAATTCTGAAAATATCGTATTTTTAAAATTCGATTTCAGAGGAACTATTCGACCAATTTTGCTCAAGTTTTATATATTTCCGTCTAAAAATAACATTCTTTAAAATGATGTAAAAAATTATTTACCAATACAAAATGTTTTCGACTATTATTAAATGAAGTAATAGAAAATAGTAAATACCCACTAAAAACTGCTTTTTGTAGGGAATTTTCTTTGGATAAATGAATTTTATAATTGTATGTAAAAATGTTTTATTTCGGTTAAAAAAAATTTCCAGGTATAGCGAAACACGCAAAAAAAATTAACATTACGGGGTCCAAGTTTTGGACCGCTTTCCTGATCAGATTATTAGGACTATATTTTCTAAATTGCAGGCTACCCCCCCCCCCCTATATTTTGGAAGTCAGAAATCTAAATACGTCGAAAAAAAAAGGTATGTTTATTCAAAAAAAAGTACTCTTTTGCGTCTGATTTCGTAACTTAATATGTATCATCTGATTAAAATTGATAATTAAAATTGATAAATTTAATCAGGGTGGTCTGTTTATTTTTTTGCGCATTGTGCAATTTTCTACATTATTTTAAAGAATGTAATTTTGCATGGCAAAATGCAAAATTTGAGCGAAATAGGTCAAATAAATCCAGTGAAAACTACGTCATATTTAAAAAAAAATTCAATTTCTCACAAACTATTTGATCAATTTAGCTCAAATTTTGTAAATTTACATTTTTTAAAATGATGTAAAAAATAGTATACATTATAATTTGAAAATATTTCGACTATTAAATAAAATAATAAATAATACTAAATATATACTAAAAGTTATTTTTTGCTTGACATTACCTTCGGATAAACGAATAGTGTGCAATTTTTTTTTTATTCGCTTAATCAGTGCTTGAGGTAATGTGAAGTACACAAGAAATAAAATTAACATTAAGGGGTCCAAACTTTGGACAGCTCTCCAGACTATACTATTTGAACCATATTTCCCAGATTGCGGCTACCCCCTATATTTCTGTGATCAAAAATCCAAATCTATCTAAAAAAAGCTATGTTTATTCAGAGAAAGTACGTTTTTGTGCCTCATTTTGTTATTTAAAATATGGTCTGCCGTAATTAATTATCATATTTGAGGTCACCCCTTTGAACCAGTAAGATTGAGTTCTAAAAATTGAACATCCGATCATTCGATCAAAAGTTCTTTAGATTGGTCCATTTATTTTTTTTTGCGCACTGTACATTAAATGTCTTTTAATATTCAAAATTTAGTTATTTACATAAAAGACATCTAACTAAGCTCCATGTGTGTGCATTTTCAGAAATTTTCAGCTCAATTGAATTTCTTTCAATTTCATGTCCAAGAACTTTAATAAATTCCAGGTCTGTGGAATACAGATCTATAGACTGAATCTAAATTCTAAAGAATATCTATTAAATCTTGCTCTATATATTTTTTATGATATTCAATTCTTCTGATTTTCGAATTTCAATTATGTACAGTTTTCAAAATTTCCTTAGACTTAATTAAAATTTAAAATTCAAGTGATTGTATGAACCACCTAAATATGTAGAGCACTTCAACAATTTATGTAACGAATAATAATTATCTTCGCACCTTAAGTTTGTCACGTTTTTTTTTTTTTTACATATATTCCAATTTACTGTTTTTTTTGTCCATTTTTGAATCCCTATGAAAAATGTTGTCAGAAAAGTAGCCAAATTTAGGGTTGTAAATTAATGTTTAGCGTCAAAAATACAAAAATTTAATTTATATCTTTAGAATTATGACTGAAAACGCTTGACCTAAGAACATCAAAACACATTTAATTGCCAGAGGAATGATAGGGTAGTTGAAAAGCTATTATTCGAAACACTTCTAATTCTTTTCAGGCAAACAAATTAGTTTTGATTTTTTTTCATTCAGATTTCTTCACTAACGATCTACCAGATTTCGATAGCTTTTTTTTGTTTAAACATCAATGTGCGCACTTTCTTTTACTTTGTTTTGACAAGCTCTCTAAAAATGTATATTTAGGGTGGTAGTTACGGAACATGCTGTAAATCAAAGAATATAACACACTTTAAATGCCACTGGAGCAAAACATATATTAAATAAATTTAAAGAAATTTTCTGAGAGAGCATAAAGTTAAGGGAAAAAAAATGACAAATCATTTTTCATGGCATAAAAAAACACAAATGCCAAAAATCTCCAACTCCCACTCTCTTTAATTCTCTTTTCCTGGAATCCAAAAATAACAGCACCCGCTAATTTTAAGACCCCTCTAATATCGCCCCCATAAATATCGTAGCCCTGTCAGGCATTGAGAAAAGGAAGATTTAGGCATAGCTGGAAATTTATGGGATAGAACACCCCCTACACTCTTCCTATCCTAACTTTCAAAAGAAGATAAACTGTAATTGTAAAGGAAGGGCGCACGATATAGAACATTGTACCAGTGCGTTTTCCAAAAGCCGGGGCTTGCCCATTCTCCGCCCTATCTACTCTAGAACTTATTATAATAGAGAGAAAAGGGGGCTCATTGTTTCGTTTGGCGGAGAATCTCTGTTTGGGACTAGAGGTTGCATAACATATGTGTATTAAAGAGGCTGGGATAGCTTTATATTTTCCAGATTTTCCTTATCCTGGATTTAGGAGACAAAAATAAATTTTTGATAGCGTAGAAGTTTTCCTGGGAATGGGTTTATGGCGAGAAAGCACGCTCTGGAAGGGATCGCAATAAAATGCAAATGAGATAATTTTAGGTCCTCGCTGAACTTTATGATTTAATATGTTAACGTTTTTTGGGGGGAATTTATGAATAAAAACTGATAAAATTAATGCCACAAATTAAAATTATTGAATTTTGTAGATAAAACTAAAGATAAAATATTATAGGCACATTTTTGGGAAAAAATATAAGCTTGGAGAGAGCTTATAAATTTCGTAATCACACAAATCAGTTTAACTATAGTTAAAAATAAAAGAAGAATTTAGGAATATAAAAATTCCAATAAAAATAACTAAAATACATTAATTTGACTATTCCAGATAAAATAAGATAAAAATATAAGCTTCAAATATTTCGTAAGAACAGTTTCTATGAAAAATATGCCATTATTTATAAGCTGGCAATAAGATGCTTGGGCATATTTTTTGTAAGTAGAAAAAAGTTCTAAATGGTTAAAGCGTCTAGCTGGAAAGAAAAGCAAGAACGAATTTGCTAAAAAAATGTCATCTTTAGAAATTTGCTTTACCACTACCTTATCCCAAAACCTTTCTCGTAACTGATAGTAAAGATGCAAGATTTGAATAATCCATTTATTAATTAATAAGTAAATGAGTATTTGTTAACTTATAAGCAGTTGTATTATTTATTTAAAAGTCTAATCTTATAATGAATAACATTAAGGGACAGATTTTTTTGCATCTATGCAAATATTTGATCTTGCCTAATTCGGGTGTGGGAATTTCAAATCTTGAATTAGTTTAGCTCCTATATTAGTTTAGCTTTCCTATTATGAGCTGCTCAGAGGAACACGAAGAAACAGTTCACAATAAGGAAGTGCTCCTTGTGGCGTATGGTGACATTTTAGGACATATGTTTCGATTCAGTTATTAATCCTGATGATGTGCCTTAGCTACTTTAGAAGTCTGTCGAAACAATTATGTGTCCCCGTTATATAACGTTTCTTAAACGTGCTCATTTCGACACAGATAGACTATAAATGACGCCCGGTGGCTGAGCGGTAGCCCTTCTCGCTGTCGTACCAAAGGTCCCTGGTTCGATCCTAGGGCCGGGCAAGGTTGACTCAGCCTTTCATTCCTTCAGTGGGTCGATAAATGAGTTCCAAGCATGCTTGGGGACTAAACACTGGTGGTTCCGCGTTCGGCTGACCACCTGACCGGAACATCTGCTCCTGCACCCCAGAGTCCAAGGTCAAGAAAACTGAGATGGGCACAGTAGGCCTTGGCCCTCTATGGGCTGTCGCGCCGCTGAGTTTAGTTTAGTTTGGACTATAAATGTCATTTAAAAACAGACTGTAGCTTTGGGAAGAAAACTGATTGCTGATTTAAAATCAGGGATACAAAAATAATTTTTAGTATCTGTTAAAAAAATTCCCTCAACAGAAACCAATAAAAATTAGTTCCCATGTATTTGATATTAAATCTCATAAAATATTAAAAATATGGATTTTGAAAAATTTTTTTAAAATTAAAATGTAATGTTTTTTTGAAATTTATATTTTAGAATTGGATAAATTATTAAACACGCGTATTATAATCGGATAAATTAAGCTCGTGTTTAAATTATTAAGCACAGACATTCATTTCTTAACATTCATTTTTATATTCTGTAAAAAAGTGCTTGCATTGTATTGCTCACAAAAAAATACCTAAGCCAGATAGTGACTAAAGCTATGTTAAAAGAATAGCAGCGTGACTTTCAGTTGTTATCGATGAAATTTAAGTTTTTTCCTTCATAAGAGCAAAATAGTATTTTTTACTAAAGTTATTTAAATAAATTTAAGTGAAATTTTCATATCTTTTTCCTTTATTCTTAATATTTCTAACAAATAAAAAGAAATCGAACATTTTCAGTATTATAATTGATCAGCAATGTGAGCTTCGATTTTTCATTAGCATTTAGTGTGAGCGTCAAAAAAATGCAATTCGCAGTAATTTCGTAAAAAATGAAGCATTTCACACATTTTACTTAAGTAAAATCGGCATCATTAAAAAAAATTACTTGAAAGTATCAGCTGAATCAATTTTGCTTATTTATTTATTACAAGCATCAAATATGTGCATTTATTTTTTTTAAATTCTATTATTTGTAAACCGTAATTTTATCATTTATATTTAAATTTGTTCCAGATAGCCAGCAAAAACATGGCTGTATCTCGTATTGTCATTCGGTACTATGTTCCAGTGCAGTTTTAAGTATACAAACTAGTCGAACAGTGTGTACAATTTTTTTCGACGATAAAATATTTTCGGCAATATTATTTTTGGAATCAATTTTGTCTGCAATAATTAGTAAATGGCTGAAACTTGCATTGTTATCCGACAAAATGCTTCGGTGTATATTTGAGAATTTTATTCAGGAAATATTCCTTCCTTTTATACACAATAAATTCTATTTCATTTCATTTTATAATCACCGTTAAACAGCAGACCTAATTTCGGGTTTACGATTGCTATTGTTCAACTCCATAGCTTTGTAACGTGGAACCCAATCCAGAGGACAAGGGAACTTCTGAATCAAGTAATGGGAGAAATTTGCCTTCGTGGAGAATTTTAAGATGAAACTAAATCGCAATTGTGTTATTGAATGGAAGAACAACGAAAACTTCTCACGGTTAGCCTGACGGCCAAAGGAACTCTATTCCATGATTCATCTCCCACTGAGGATATGTTACGTCAGCACTGTGGTCCTTGCGGAATTTAAATCGACCAGTTATCGCTGGGATTCGAACCCGGTTCACCTCATTGGAAGGCTAGCGCACTATCCTCTTAGCCACCACGGATGTAATAAATTCCATTTAGCGATAAAATCATGATGAAATTCTGCTTTCAGTGGTCAAGAAAGGATTGAAAATTTCACTGTTATGAGCAAATTTACAAGAATGCCGTAAATAGGGTAGAAATTTCTAGTGTAAAATTCCACCCGATTCTACCCAAAAATTAGTGAATTAAAACGGAGAAAAAACTGACGAAAATTTTGTACAGGATATTATCAGCACAAACACGCAAACGAGTAAAATTTGTTGATTCCAATGCAATATTCCAATTGCCGAGATTCGAAAACAAGTTATAAAAATGTTGTAAAAATGGCCGAAATTTCAATTTTTATATATCCGTCGTTGAGCAACCGACCCAATTTTGGTATTATGACTATTAATGCTCAACTCCGTATCCTTCTAATTTTTGAACCAATCCAGAAGACAAGGAAACTCCTGGATCAGTTCCCTCAGAGGTATTGATTTGTTATGGGAACATGGAGGACTTTGCGACTCGACGGATTTAGCGTGTATCAGTTACCATTTACTACACTTGAATTCTTCGGCAGGTGGGAATCGAACCCACAAACTCTTGAACTTGAGGCCAGTGCCCTACCAACCAGGCTATCCCAGCCTTCGAAATTTCGAGGTGAACCGGGTTCGAATCCCAGTTGATACGAATTCCGCATCTGGCTTACACCGAACACAGTGCTGACGTGAAATATCGTCAGTGGTAGACGGATCATGGATTAGAGTCCTCTTGCTGTCAGGTTAACCGTCGGAGGTTCTCGTGGTCTTCCTCTCCATGTAACGGAACTGCGGTTTATCTTTATCAAAAAGTCCTCCACGAAGGCAAATTTCGCCCAATACTCGATTCAGGAGTTCCCTTGTCTTCTGGATTGGGTTTCAAGTTACAAGGATACGGAGTTGAACTGTAGTAGTCGTAAACCCATAAAATTGGGTCGGCTGTTCAACGACGGTTATAATCTACTGGCATTAAACGAGGAAACAAAAAAGTAAAAGATTAAATGCTTATTCAATCCAAGTGAGAAACGCTGTGAAATTGTAAGTGAGTTAATAACATGATCAGAATATCTTCCAACTTACGCGACTGAAATTGACTTCTGTCACACCCGTTTATAGGGCTGCCCCATTCATACATCCATTTATTCACATATCTCAATTTTTGACCTGAACGATCAATCTTTGATTCAGTACCCCCAGAGGTTATTGATTTGTTATGAGAATATGGAGGACTCTGTGACCCGACAGATTTTACTTGCACCAGTCACCCTTTACTACACGTGGAGTGTTCGGTCGGCTGGATTCGAGCTCCCGTTATCACAAACATGAGTCCAGAAAACCAGACTATCCAGGCCACAATTGAGACAAATATATGCAGTCAACTATTCCCATTTTTTATGACCTGATAAAAAAAGAGTTTAAAAAAATCCACATCAAACTTATTAACTTTCAGTTTTCATTTAAATTTTACACCTGCGATGGTAAGAATAATCAGATTTATAATCACTGCTAGTATTCCTAACATTATAATATATTGTCAAAAATGTGTGAAAAAACATTAGTACCCCTTGCCAATCTCAATTAAAACAAAAATTAAAGAAGTATATACTTCTCGAGCAGTGCGCGAAATAAAAATGATGCCAATTTGAATAAATTTTGTTCTAATATTTGAAATTTCACAAACTAAGTACCGACTATGAGGATTTAAAAGGGAAACTTCATTTTTGTTAATTAACTAATTGAGTAACAGAATCGAGCAAAAACTCATACTTTCTCTAAGCATACTCTCTAATCGTTACTTTAAGCATAATTTCTCTAGCATTTTTTTAGCTGATTTAAATTTTTGATTATCAAAATATGGCGATGGCCGCAATCTGGACCTACAAGTCTCGATAGTTAAATCATGACAGAGGTCAAAAATTCGGTTTTTTGATATCAATGATATCAATTTCCTTTTTTACCTATTTCGCCATGTCTCGAAAATTTTTAAAGTTAATTGAAAAAATTTTGCGCATAATTATGAAGCTAGCTTATCCAAAGATAAAAATAATTTTTAAGAGCTTTGAATTATTATTTTTTTTTTGTTGCTTTATTTGCTTTTGCTTAAATTTGAATTGTATGATATACAAATTTTTACATAATTTAAAACTTTATAATTTTTAATATCGAAATAGAAAATTTGTCAAAATTTGGTTGAATACGTTTTCGAGAGGTAGAATTTAAAAAATGTTGCTTTTTTAAAATTATTTAACCGATTTTGCTACGTTTTTATTTCGTCATTTAAAACAACCATTAGTTTAAAATAATATAAGACTTTGAATACCTTATAATTTAATTTTTTTTCAACATAAAAAAAAAACAATTAAAAAATATAAATTTTTTTATGGAATTATCTTTGGATAAACAAATTTTATAATCTTATGCAAAAATGTTTTGAGCCGCTTTAAAACTTCTAGAGAAATGACTAAATGCGCAGAAAGTAAAATTAACATTAAGGAGTCTTAACTTTTAATAGATATCGTGCCGAAATTATTGGGACCATATTTTCCAGACTGTTTTTCCCTGAAAGGAGATATTAGGTTTACCCTCTTCTAAGGTTTTTCCCTATTTCGATATTGAAATATCCATGTCAGTTGAAAATGAAAAGGTACGGTTATTCAGAGAAAGTTAGTTTTATGTTTGTTTCAATAGCTTAATTAAAAGTTATCACTAATTAACTAGCACATTTCAGGTTACTCTTTCGAACATTAACAACGACGTTCACTTTGCGATATTCCGATTATTAGGACAAAAGTTATCTAAGGTAAATTTTTTCTATTTTGGGCACAGTCTCAGTGTTCTTGTCTTAGATCGGTACAGTAAGTGTGCAACAATTTCTGTTAGCCCAAATATACTTCTCTGTTACTTTGCTACTCTGAAAGTGTAAACATTTTTATGTTTATAGTAAACATATAAATTTTTGAACTATTCCAATGAAATAATTTTTGGTATCATGTTTAGAGTTATTTAGTTTAGGTATACATGAAAAATTAGTTTTAATTGCATGAATATCCAAATTAAATGAATTAAAAAAAATTGAAGAAAAGAACTCAAAATGCATGTTAGCTACGGAGTTACATCTATTCGTCCAAAGTACAACCTCATTGTACAACCTCATAGGTCCGATTTTCCTTACTTAAAGAAATATTTTTTTCTGAAGCGTATGACAGAATTCGTTCATAAATGAATAAATAATAATAGATAAAACATGCAATCTATTTCCCAGATAAAATTTCTAAATTGTATTATCAATTTTAGCTTAACAAATTTGAAATGCCCTATGGTACAATACCTTTTTATACATTTTATATATTTTCACCTAACTCACAAAAACACATCCAAACTGAGAAATCTGAGCCTTTTTGTTCTGTAAAAGCGATTTCTCCCATCAAAACATAAATTGGAAATTAAATCATAGGTATATCCTCAAAACAATACAGAAATAAATATTTGATATAAAGATTTTTAATCGAAATTCGATCACCTTAATGTCGTTTATTTTAGAAAAGTATTATTTCTTCCTCGATAAAACCACTAAAATAAAAATCGAAGCAATTCTCTTTAAGTGTTTCTGCTTCGAGAGAAAATGGCGAGATGGTATTGCTTTTCGAACAACATTCATCAGAACGGCATACAACTTCTGATATCATAAGCAACACCCCCTCTAATACCCATGACTCAAAAGACAACAAAACTTACTCAGGCATAGCCCATCCCACCACCCTAACACCCACCTCTTTTCCCATCATCTGAAAAGCACTAAATCCCCAAGCACAATCTTAAAACCTAACATAGTAACATCGCAGCTAGATAGGCTCATATATGTATTTCATTCTAGAACAAAATGTGGGGGTGTATATGAAAGACAATGAGGGGGGATGCATTCTTAGCGGAAAGAAGAGGGGCTTTTGCAAAATCAATGAACTGCGTGTTTCGGGGACATAAAGCGCAAATGTACTATTCTCACGAAGTGTGCGTGCAATTCGCACATTTCAAGCTTACGACTCAAATATTCGACGTTTTCCTTATACACTGGAACCATCATTACAACTCCCCTATTTAGAGTAAGGTAGAGGGTGTAAGATGGTATTCGTTTTGTTTTATTAATTCCACCAATTCCCCAGAGCCTAGTAAGTACTGAAACCTATCCCAAAATTCCATTTTTTCCCCCTCCCGTTCTTATTATTTACAAAGAGTTTGGCGAACGATCATGCTCGGGATATATATGTAGATATATATTTAGATGACAGTGACCACACAATAATGGTATATCCAGAAATGGCAAAAAAAAGCAAAAATATTCTGAAAAAGGAAAAAAATCGAACGAAACCACTTCAGGGTAAATGCCGTGTAATGGCTCTTCGGTGATGACGGTACTAATGGAGCTGGGGTGGAGGGGTAAAGTTAGGGCAATTTAGAGAGTCCATGCGTGCTTTTTAGCACGGTGTCGAACAGTATAAACAGAAGGTGGACTCGTTGTTATCATGGGGCAAACGTGAAAAACCATTAAATCACCCTGAGGAAAATGTACCCGGGTGTTTATTAACTGGCGCTTAAGCGTTGCAGGTAAAAGCATCGAGGTAGCTAAGTGGGCGTTTAAATTGTCGTTTCAATATTAACTTTCCCACAGTGAAATAGAGGAAGTGAAATCACATGAATGGTTTTCATAGAGGCCCTCTGAGAGCTCGGTTCAATATTTGCTTTTATTTGATGTAATTTTACTGGCATTAGACCAAATAATTATTGGGCATCATCGGATATTTATTGGTATTGACATTTTCCCTACTTTTTTGCTGAGTTAACCAGTGTCCGTGGCATTGAATTGTTGTGGATTTTTTTTTATCAGCTGCTTTAAAATCTATTACAATTTTGTGTTGTCAGTTGAATACCTGCAAGACGTCACGCGTGGGTGAATCGTGGTATTTGTTTATGGGGATTCTGGACTTTCCGAATGAGAAAAATCCTTCAAAAGTCCGTAATTTGGTTTTTGAGTAAAATGCAACAAACCGTGTTTAAATCAGATCTTTCCTTATTTGTAAAGGTCTATACATCTATATATCATTCTCGTCGACAAAGTTGTTTTTTCTCGCAGTGGTGTTTTTTATTGTTCTGACAAGTTTAAAAAGTTCCTCGATCAGGTGTTATTGTTTTACTGCTTTAAATTTTTTCATATACTCTTTGATGCGTCTTTTTTTAATTTTAAATGCATTTGATTAACTCAATACCTTAATTTAATTTTTTACTGATTGAACAAGCATAATTGAAACGTATTTTTCGAAGAAATTTAATGCTTAGGTACGTTATATTTTTATATGGTTACCATAACCATTAAAATTTATGTATTTGGTAAATTTATGTATGCAATTAAAATTTATGTATGCAATGTATTTGGGTAAAAATTTAATTAAAAAAAATTGAAAATTGTTTGCAAGGAACATTTTAATTATCAATAATTATAATCTATACTTTTAGCAATAACTTTAAAATTAATGATTCTTTTTTTTCTAAAACATTGTACGCAGACTTTTATTAATGCTACCAATATTCCGATAAAATTTGAAAATTATCGTATAAAAATCGCACTTTTGTGTTTTGAACTTCCAGCGTCCACATATCCAATCAGATCCGACACAAATGCGTGTCTTCACTTGCAATGCAAGTATGCAATTAAATTTGATCCAAAATGTGATTCAGCAGGATTATAAATCAAGCATTAATATTTGTAACGTTAACATGCCAAACATAACCATAAAATTTCAATTATATTTTTGTTTTCAAGTTTCAGGTGCCCAATTGGAACAATTCAGTCTTTCAGAGGACGCATTTTGAACCAGGGCAATTCTTGAAAAAATGTTCGTAAATTTATTCCTTTGTAATTTAAATGTTTTTTCATCTATATTTTTATAGACATTTAGATAGGTAAAATAATAAGAACTTTTCGGGACCTTTGTTAAAATGCATACTTTGAAAAAAATAATAAAATTCTGAGAAAGGTAAATTTTTGGAATGGTTTCAAAAATTGGATTGATCAACGAGGCAGTTCAAATGGATTAAAAACAGCAGAAAATTTACTTGGAATATGTTTTAAAATAGGATAGAACTTTTTTTCTAATGGTCTGATTTTTCAAACTCACCTTCAGCTGGATTCAATAGCTCTACATTGAGTTCCTATTTTTAAGTATTAACTTTCAAATCCCCTGTTTTTTTACCATAAAATATATTTAAAAAGCATATATGTTAGCAATATTAAATGTAAATAAAGTAATATGCTTGTTAACGTATTTTTCAACAACCTGCCCTCCTAAGAGTTGAAATTTCAGGATATTTTAAGAAAAACTTTCATTCTATACTACTCTATTTCTCTGAGCAATATTTTTTAAGCCAAATATTATTATTTCCATTATTCTATAAAAAGCAACCTGAGATTCCTGCGTTAAAAATACTTAAAACAACGACCCATTTAGTTTATAAGAAAATCTGGCACTATATTTCTATGCGCATATAAATTCTCAATATTAAACTTTTTTTCCAAGAACGCAGCAGTTATATCACATTCAAGAAACAAGGGACTCGATATTTGTTCTTCTTCTTTTTTTATATTTTTTTTATACCGTAAACCCCATCCACCCCCCAAGATGTGTGACTGAAGATTCAATATATAGATTTTTTTATGCCAACTCTGCACTTTTGTCGTCAAAGAATGCGAGTTGGCATGAAAAACGAATCCCTGTAAATCTCGCCAAAAGTGGAAAGCAAACTTAAGTTTCAATTCTTCGTATTTTTCATTTCTTTTAAAATTCCGTCAGGCAGGGGAAGAAACTGGGCACTTTTTTGTAATTCAAAATGCATTGGGAATATATATTGATTTTTTCGCCTACGTCAACTCAAATACTGTTTTATATGTTATTACTGAGCTTGTTATAAAAATAAATTATGTGAAAACTATTTGTTCTAAGAAGATGAAATATTCTACAGTATTGCTCCATTATCTAAGCTCTTCCTATATAATTTTAGAATCCTTGTCAAAAATACTTATCAAAAGAAAATATANATTTTCTGCATGCCTGCTTATATATACATGAATATTGTCAATAAATCATAACTATATTAAATTCTATAATAAGTAAACGATTATGATTTACAAATATTTATATATATATATATATATGTTTGTTTGTGATTTTTCTTGTTCTGCTTTCATCTATTGTTTCTCTCTGTTACTGTGATTTTTCTAGTTTTGTTTCTCTCACCTTTATTTTCCCATTTTTTGTAGGTAACTTTCCGTCTTTTTTCTCCAAATAACTTTTGTTTTTTCTCATTCACGTCTGTCAAGTCTTGAAAATGGGTGCTTGCTTTTGAACTCTTGAAATATGCTGACTGTTATCTCCAGTTATTATATATTTGAAGCGAATGAAGTTTTTAATCAAGTAATATGAAAACCGGTTATATTATCTGATAAAATTTGTAGTTGTTTCGACTAATCTCCTTTTAAAGAATGTATTTTTAGTCAGGCAATCAAACAAAGTCTGATGTTGTCAGTCTAGCCTTCCTTGGCATTGATAGATACTAGTAAAGCTATTATATCGCTCATGGGCTGCAATAGTGGTACAACTGGAAAAACACTTCTTTAGGACTAAGAACAGGTGTAAATATGAAAATACACATTCTCTTCAGCAGCAATACTAGCACACTCATAATTCAACTTGAAGGTAATCTTCGTTTAAGCAAACTAAAGTATTTCTTATGCATTTTCCTTAGCAATAAAAACTTTAAATCCACTTATCTCAAAACATGATTTTTTGAGTTGTGCCGCTATTACAGCCCATGAGCGATATATCCTCTCTGGCAAATTCAACGTTGATATCGGTATTGTGAAACTTAACATGGTGGAAACACGCTGCAACTTTTATAAGCCGACAAATGTAAGCATATTCCCATTCATGCTGCGTCGTACTGTTAAATTTGTACAATATTTACTCGTTTTCTTTCTGATTAATTTTTACTTTGATTTAAGAGGATTAAAATGAGTTGTAAAAACTATTACAGAATATTACAAAATTTGTAAAGTTATTTCTTTTCTAAACAATCATTAATTTTGCTCTCTACTATCAGATAAATATCCATGTCTAACAACAAACCCAAGCGATAAATAATTCAAACATAAACAAATATTTATTTATAATTCGTATTCATTTCGAGCTACTGATATTAGATGGAATAATAGCCTCGTTTCTCCCCTTTCATCCAAAGAATGAATAAATTATCATCCTCAACTGCTAAGAGTATTGATATTTTAAAGGTATTAAATTCACTTCATGTAATTTTCTAAGAGAGTTGATATCTTTGAAATTAGTATTCAGTACATTTAATGCAATGCTCTTAATATGAGAGTCATATATTAAAGCTTTCATTTAATGCAAGCATTATTACTGTCCCCAAGTATGATATATTATTAAGAAACAATATCATTTAGATATTGTTCTATCAATCATATTAAATGAGAAATAAATTATTCAAAAGGCTATTCTTCTTCAATTTCGAAAGTTCGGAATTTAAATTCTTGTTTTTCCCAAGACATACTCTAAAAATTCACGAAATAATGACTTCAAAAACCAAGTATCAAATACAATAGTTTGTTAATGAAAATATGATTTTGTAATAGAGTATAAAAATCATAAAATAAATAAAACTTTAAAAATCTGATTCCTCATTACTCATTGAAATGTATTATGATCTATTGGAAATGGAAAATAATTGCAGTTTTTACGATTTAGAACTTAGTGGGTGGATCTTCGCAATGGACCTCAGAAATCTACTACAGAAATACAGTTTATAATAAAAGAAAAATATGATTCCACAGTGCAGCATCAATTAAACTATGAAAATAATGGAACATTTATAAATTAATTATTCATTAAAATTACGTGTGTATAGTAAACAATTAGGAATTTAAAATCATGTCTTCCAGTCACAATGGATCAATTACGCAATGGACCCCAGAAGTCTACTACTGAAATACAGAATAAAATAATATAAAAAACATAATTTCATAGTGCAGCATCAATTAAATTATGAAAATAATGAAACATTTATAAATTATTTATTCATTAAACTTTCATATGTATTATTGTCTACTGAAATACAGAATAAAATAATATAAAAAATATAATTTCATAGTGCAGCATCAATTAAATTATGAAAATAATGAAACATTTATAAATTATTTATTCATTAAACTTTCGTATGTATTATTGTCTAGTAAAAAATTCGGTTCGTGTTTTCCAGTCACAGTGATCTCCAGTGGCAGTTTTCCTGTGATCTGTCGGTCTATTATTACATTGGATAATAAATAATTTCGCAATGTTATCAAATTATGTTACAAAAGATGAAAAAAAAATTGAAATTTTTATGTTTTTCCCCTTGTTTCAGCACTTTTTAATCGACAGATAAAATTAGTAGATGTCACTCTCAGAAGATAGCTACAGTTTTCGACAAAAAACGATGACAGAACCAGTCAGCAAATATTTACAGATAATATTCTAATATTTTTAGTATCTCTTACGAGATATATAAGCATGTAATATAATAACGAGATATATAAGCAAGTAAGATATATAATCGTAAACTTCACTATCAGATATCAGTGACAGTATACTTGGATAAAAATATGCTTGGATTAAAAATAACTTATAATTTCTTATCATTCTAACTGTGTAAGGATTTTAAAAAAATTAGGGAAATAATTTGTTGATTAAAAGAGGAAAAAATCTGAATCCTACAATTCCAGCTAACTAATTTGTGATTAAATTTCATTTCGTTGCATTATTAATTCATTTCATTAATATGTATGAACAATTTTAATGCATTCTATTTGTTGCAATTTGCATAAAATATTATAAATAGCACATTTTATCATCTCTCGTTTTTAAATTCCGAAGTTCTAATTATTTCATAACTTATGGATATGTATATTTTTATGAATACAGTACATTAAATGAAACTCGATTTCTGAATCATCCATCGAAAAGAGTAAATCATAATTTGAATATTAAACTTAAGTTTGTCGTTGAATCAATGGGCGTAATTCCATAATAAAAACTTTTTATTTGTCGATGGACAATATGAATACCATAATAAAAACTTCTTATTTATTGATGGAATTATGCAGCACGCAATAAATCCATTAATTGTCAGCCATCAACTTCTACGTGGTTGTGCAAATATATATTTCAAGCTGAATTGAAACACCCGAAGCAATATTTTTCTTTCAATATTCAGTTTTTCAACACATTTTCCAATATGTCATGTTCGGTAAGTGGTGTTCTTTGGAGTTAATGAACGAAAAAGAAAAAAGCAAGCGATATTTAACTTAACTGCTTATTGGTGGATCAAGGCAGACGATTTCTTTTACATTTTTTTTTATCAAAACTTTTGTTAGTTCTAATAGTCACGTGAATAATACCCATTGTGACGTCAATTGTATATTATCTGTAAAAAATACAATGTATGGAAACAATGGATTTCAGCTGGATTCGACAACCTGAACGAGGAAATTCCACAGGAAATAAATCTTCTGGAACAAGTAGACTCTTTGCTTAAAACTTTATATTTTAAAAGCTGTTATACTACCCGATAGAATACTTTTTATTCTATTCTTTTTCTTTACATGGCAAATATTCTGTTGAATGGGTTGGGTAGGAGTTTCTGTCGGTTTTTCTAAAAGCTTTGAACGGCATATGTTACTTTTTTTATAATGTTCTTTCGTTTTGGGGAACTAGAGAGTATGTACTTAGCGTTCCATAAATTGGAGTTTCGAATGATTGAGGAGGAAATAATTTGTTGAGGGTGGAGATGAGGTACTTGTGGGTTTGTTATAGTTCAACGCCGCTTTTCACCTGGCTTAGTACTCTTTTTCTTTTTTGTCTCCGTTGCATCCAATTTTGCATTTTTTCTTCATACTATTTGTCGAACTGTTTGAAAATTATTCGCTCTTGAACTATTTGCTGAAAAATACATCTTTTGGCCCGAACGAACTATTGTTGCAGAAACGTGAGGTTTAATTTATAAAATTCAAATACTTTAAAGGATTTAAATTGAAATTTTTTTTATAGGAGTTGCGTAGCCAATAAGACATTTTTTAAGGTACAAGTGAAGATATTGTTATAGAAACGTGAAGTTCAATTCCTAAAATTCAAATTCTTTAAATGTTCTAAATAAAAAAAAGGTGGGAAGATTTGTATAACCACTAAGACATTTTTTAATGTACAAGTATAGATAAATTTGTCAAAGCAACTGTAATACAGCTTTTTTGTAGCCTATTTGTCTAATACCAAAATTAATAAATTTTAATTGGATCAAGGACCAATAAATTGTTTATGAAGGTTTTAGTCTTTGCCTTTTTAACCTTAATTGCTTAGAGCTATGTTTTATTATTTTAATGCATAAAATTATAATCATTTATCTACGTTTTACATTTGTAATAATTCTTCTTAAAGCGATTTAAACCGTCATTTCATAGCAAACTGATAAAAATAGTCTAATATTGAAGAACTTGCAAGGATATTTTATGAATGAAAATTATTATTTTTGACTTGAACTTATTTACACGTTTCATCCAAACTATTTATCAGACAAAATTTGAATTCTCATCTGATCGAGTATAGGAAAATGTACAAAAAAAGCACCTCACTAGTCTAGATAACTATGAAATAGCGAATTCAAAAATGTAAATAAGTACACATAAAAAAATAGTACTTTTTATACATTAAAGTCTTTATAATTTCCGAGCTATTTATTACCCGGTAAAAAAATTCGGGAATTTAAAGTTTCAAACTGACAGCTGCTTTGGTGGTGTAAAACTGCAAAACTTACGAAGTGAATCCGTAACTTGACCGGTTTTGTACCACTTAAAAAAAAGTGTTTTTCTCCTTAAGAGTTACAAAATAAATAAATAATCGAAATGGTTTCATATAATACAAGTACAAGCTTAAGTAAGAAAATCCGTAATGGGAGTAGTTTTTTTTCCATACCAAAACAGTTTTTTCCTGTAAAATTTACTAAACAAATTCGATTTTATTGATAGACAAACCTAACATATTTAAAACGAGAAAGAAGTCATATTTTGAGAATCAAAGCTCATAATTACAATTGATCCAACCATTGCATCAGGAGAAGGTGCCAGTGCCCATGTTATTTGAATCTCTTAAAAGTTACTAAGTAAATCTCTAGTTACAACGGATTTTCACCGTATAGGGACAAGTTTTTCTCTGTGAAATTTACGGAGTAAATCTGTTCTCGTACCTGATATAAATACTTTATGTCAACACTATGGTTGGTTTGAGCCGGGAGTATAATTCGTATCAATGTTGCGATTCGAACATGGGTATCTGATTGAGAGGCGAGCCCTCTAATCCTTGAGCCACCACTGTTCCAGTTTTTTCATTTTGAAAAGTCTTAAACTACCTTTATCTTAATAGTCTTCATTGAAATCATATTTAAAGGAGAAAATGCTTAAAACTATAAAGGCCTTGTTGCAATTTGTACTTGATTTACGAAAAAATTTCTTCTAAAGAAATATATAATCTCGTGGAGTATAAAATGAACAATCTCAATTTTATTTATACCAACTTCAAAACCATAAAGTAATTTCTCAGAGAAAGTATTGAAAATAATTATAAAAGGATTTGATATAAGGTAAAGTTATCATGCGGTGAATTGCTATTTTTTGGTATATACAGCCCTACTGAGCATAACCCTCACGTTCTCTTGGGAACATAGGTCAGGCACCCTATTATTCAAAACCAATACTGCGAAGATTTTGCAACGTAAATGGAGGTATTGTCCTGCTAGAAAATACGACTTGGCCATCAATTTTCTCTGCAAATGGGAATAAATGGATTTCTTGAAATTTTGTACTGTTTGCTATCACAAGCTTTCCCACGCAGTTAAGGAGACTCCACTCTGCTGATTAATGGACAAGAACTCCTCTTCTTTTCTCATGCCATGTCATTGTACATTCTTTAACTTTTTACTTTCTAATCTTTTATTTTTTACTCTCCTATTTCAACTAGGGTTACTCTTAATTTTGTTTAAGTCACAAATTTCTTTTAGTATATATAAAACGAAACAGTACATAAGAAATAACAAGAAAATCTTCTCCAAGTGGACAAAAATATGAAAGCTCATACATGATGTGAGTATGCTTAACGTGGCTTTTTCCCCAAGCCGTATGAATTCTACCGATTGCAAGAAATGCTAGAAGATTATTTACAAGCATTTGAAGCGAGAATTGTTGACTCAAGTGTTGCTGTTTGTGGTGTTTATGGAATTTTCCAGCCTTTATTTAGAATGCAAAATCTTCAAAGTGGTGATTTTTGGATAATTGATGGGAAATATAAATAATAGAATAATGGATGGGGAACAAAAATAGAAGTAATAAAAAGGACAGGTAATGAATGGCTACCCTCAATTCATATAAAAACATAAAGAGTAAGGATATACATACGAAAAAGTTCAGGCTGTAGCAGACTGCCATTGAAACTTGACATAATATTGATGCAAATTTCTTGAGATTTGTAAATGATTTGCAATTTCACATATTTCAAATCGGAAAAAACTAGAAATTGTGCATTTATAATAAGATAAGAAATGGTTTAATTACGATGAGAAAGTTTTCCCCCTATTTTTTTTTTACTTATTCGATGATATTTTCCTGTCCTGGTGGAGCAAAAGGTGAAAAAGGTGAGTTACTCCTTGTACATATGCGTTCATATGCGTATATATATATATATATATATATATATATGCTACTGTTAAAATAAAATAAAAATACTGTTTTTAATTTTTTAAATAATATACAGGAGATAATAAATATT
>NC_092209.1:43516785-43525374 GCF_043381705.1 Parasteatoda tepidariorum | reverse complement strand
TATATATATATATATACGCACAGTACTTTCTTCCAGTCAGTTAACATAAAAAAGAAGATAAATGATGAAAACGCCAACTGTAACAAAAAAGTCATCGACAATTCTAAAGAAAACGGAAACGTCTTTAAAAATAGAAGAAAAAGCTCTTAGAAGAAGAGATAAAGAAAAGTTAGAATAGAACGACCAATCTTCTTTCTTGGGGGGAATGAAGAAAAAGAATAGGTAAAAGGGGGTAAAAAAAGGGATAGAAGGGGGTAGGGAATAGCTCTTAACATCGGTTCGAACTTCTAAGTCTTCTACCAGTTTAGCACTGAAGCACATTTAAGGTGAAATTTATTTCCAAGGAAATCGAACGTTTTCCATAGTTGTCATAGCAACAGAAAGGGAGGGAACGAACGTTGCCTGACTTTGATGATGATGATGATGCTTGTAGGGACAGCTCTTTCCTTTCCCTCTCTTGTTCTCGAATCCCGAAAATTCAAATGTTCCGGAAACAGGAAAGGTAAGCTCCTTTCTGGAGCCATTTCCGGGATGGTGTGCTATAAATAGGAGTGAGCACAAATCTACTCCCCCCCCCCCGTTCATCGAGGTGGCTTGGGAACACTCGAAATTTGTTATTGACGAAATTTTTGTCACTTCTATCAAGTTTTTTCCCCTATTGATGGGGAAAATTCCTATTGCTCCGAATCTATTTTCTGATTTGTTGAATTTAGTCGAAATTGCGTTTCCTATCGTTCTAGATATGTTCTTCTAAGCCAATCACAGTCTTAGAAAAATAAAAGAATATTAGAAAAGCTAATAACTGCAAAACATTTACTGTAAAAATTATATTAGAGATTCTATTCGATAAATACGTCAGTTGCAGATGGTTTAGAATAGTTTGAACAAAGTTAATATACAGTTCGCCAAATATTTCTTGCAGCATTATGATTATTTTTTAAAGCACAATAGATGTGCGTCTATGTTTGTTCGCATTTATATCATTTGCTTAAATTTAAAAATTAAGCCATTCAAATCCCAACGATAAAGGGTTCAATTCTTGTAGCTTTGATTTATAAGTTGATGGTTCTACAAGGAGTACAAACAGTTCAACCTTTTATTTATTCCAATGCCCATATTTTAGAATGACCCACCTGGGCATCATATAGGCATCTGAAGGGCAGACTTGTTGGCCACTCTTTCAGACGCACCAGATTAGGTGGGCCAACGTTACACCCACAGTAAGGTAGTACAGAGAAGGAAAGAACATCCATGCTTTGCCCGGGACTCGAACCGAGAACCTTTCTGATGCAGGGGCAGTTTCCCAACCTCTACACAGGCCGGTTGGCCACAATCTATATAGGTTCAAAATTTACCTTAAGTCGGAAATGCCGCGATGGTGTGACTCATACAAGTCTAAACAACCTCGAAACATCGGATCCAATTAATCGAGATTCAAACGACTACACTCATATCGGTTCAAACGTTCTACTCATGTATATCCAAACGTATCAACTTAAAAGTCAACTTTTCACCAATTTTAGATCTAAATGCTCAAGCACTTATATGTCTAGAATATTCAATCATTTTAAGATGGTACATGCTACTTAGTTTCAAATCCTCGTTATTTTAGTTGTACTATTGTACACTATCTAACTATGAGAGTTGCGAATCAAATAAAAGCACCCATAGATTTTAACACGGATCTTTTTTATTTCTAATGAGAATGATTTACTTACCTCATTAAACCTAATTATAGTCATTTTTACATGGTGCATGTAACTTAATTTCAAATCCCCATTCCTTGAGTTGTGTATTACTCCTACAGACACAGACTTATCTCTTTAAATCTAATTATAGTCATTTTTAGATATTGCTTGTAATTTAGTTTCAAATCCCTATTATTTCAGTTGTACACTTGCCTAATCATAATAGTTGTGTATCAAATAAAAACGCCCATAGATTTTAAAAGAGGCGTTTTTGATTTCTACTGAGAGTGATTTATTTACCTCATTAAAGCTATTCATAGTCCTTTCTACATGGTGCATGTAACTTAATTTCAAATCCCCATTCTTTGAGTTGTGTATCGAATAAAAACACAGAGATATTAACTCAGACCTTTCCTATTTATACGGACACAGACTTATCTCATTAAACCTAATTATAGCCATTTTTAGATAGTGCCTGTAACTTGGTCTTTCAAATCTCAATTTTTTTTAATCCCTTATCGAATTCCCTCGTAGCGAGTCTTGAAAAAAGGGGAATCCTATTTTTGAGCATTCGAGACATTTTGACTTTCACATATGTTTTTGAAGCAAACTAAATTCTTACATTTAAATACATTTTAATGTCAATTCTGTAAACCATAACTTAAATACTCGGGGCAAATGACGAGTTTCTTTTCTGTTTTTCTATCCTTTCGAAATATTTTTTCTTTCAATTTGGCATTACTATTGAAAGCAAAATTTGGCGATCAAAAATAAATAGTTCTTGATATTTGACTATTTAGAATAAGGATAACAACTGAATGAATTTTAACTATTAAAAATAGACAACATTTAAATTGAAAGAAAAAACTAACTTAATTGTTTTTAATAAAACTCTATGTATGAAGTACTATTTTTTTTTAAGTTCTAAGCACAATATATGTTTTTTACAAAAGTGCGATAGATAACATCAATTTTTTAAAGTAAAATATGGATATTTTCTGTCAATTCATAATTGAAAAATATATCTCCAATTTGATGCATCTATTTGCATTAAAGCAACAGTAAACCATAAAACATTTATTTGAGCTTATTTCTAGAAGCAAAAACTTATAAATTCTAACTAAGTATTGAGTATAGTAAAGTGTGGCGTGCTCTCTGCTTTCGCTTATAGCACTGCGTTTCAATAGGTAAGGCTTAATTTAGCCTAATAAGATTTATTTGAGCTCTGAGGCTCTTCTTCAAATTCAACAAGCTTCCACCACAAACCACGGACACTGAAATCAAATTCTAACTGTTGGTGTTATTCTTTTACTGTCTTCCCTCAGATTTTACAAATTTTTTCTTTATCTAACCTTATTTCAAAAGTGAAATTTGTTTAGAAAAAGAAATAGTTTTTGACAAAATCAAACATTTAGAAGGTTGACAATTGCACAAACTCTTATATATTACAAATGAAACTTTTTTTATAAACCTTATGTTAAAACACGAACTAGAACTGATTGAAACACAACTCTATTTTTTTTTAAAAAAAACTGCCGATACCAACGTTAAAAAAACTGAGCAACGATTAATTATTTTAAACATAACAGTGCTAAAAAGAAGAACATCATACCGAAGAACAAAAACAGAAAAGACATCTTTTGCTTATCTAGATCACCCAACTCTTCTTTAATTTATTGTCGTTTTCAAGTAAATGATCTAGTTCATCGCTTTTAACACCTTATATAATATTTTAGATATTCGAATTCCTTTCCAGATTCACAAATTTATAATTTTCAAACTTGGTGAGAATGAGGAATTCTTCTTTGTTTTAATTGATTTTTAATCTAGCTTTACCTCCAAAACAATATTTGACGATAAAAATAAACTTTTAGGAAAATGAAATGTTTAGAAATAAGGTTAACAACAGCACAAACTCTTAAATTTACAAATAAACAAATATTTTTTACTGAAAAAACTTACACGTAAACCATTTTTGAACAAACTGCAATATATGAGGAAGTTTCAAAATTTAAAAAACGAAATGCGGTTATTGTCTTTTAGTTTATTATCTGAAAGGTTAATATATCCAACATGTGGTCCTTATTCGCATCGTAAATTAAATATTAAATCATAAAATATTTTATATTATTCGAATTCAATTCTAGAAGAGAAATAAAGGATACACCATAAATAAAATACACTTTCCTCGAAATGTAATGTTTGAATTCCATTTTCCTCGAAAAATCGATGCATAAATATTTTATTTCGGAAAGTTGAAAGAATTTTGAAAGGGGTTGAAATATGTTTATACTCTTTAAATGGCTCTAAGTTTTCTTAAGCAGGAATAGTTTTAAGATACCATAACCAGATGTTTCTCTGAACTATTTTTTTATGTAATCAGCGCTACCGTTAAATTCATGTAACGAGTTACTTTTTTTGGTTGGATTTTAAAATTAAACTATCTGTCTTCTACTTATTATAATCGTGTTTTTTAAGAGAAACTTTTCGAACTATTTTATAACTTAGTTTGCATTGGTTATTGTCATTTCAGAACTCTATAGTTTGAAAGGATTACTTGAAATAATAGTTTTTACAGATGATTTTTTGTAACGTAGTTTAGCTTATGTTGTTTAGATATTTTCTCACGTGAGATAGTTATAGTTAGGCTACAGCTGTTTGGGATTGTATATAGTTAAAATACACTATCTACCAATAAGTATTTGGACACCTATGCAAACGACTATAGCAGCGGTCCTGAGATACGTCACGCCCTCCGCCGCTATATATCGTGTAGGGAACAACATCGGCTTTAGTCCCATGCAAGATGCCTACTGCACTATTTTGGATGAAAATGTGCGTCCTACGTAGTGGCAGTTTTACGGGGTAGGCCCCTGTTGCTTCCAGGAGGACAATGCCAGCTGTCATGTTGCGCTTGCACCAAGGCTTGGTATGCTGCCAATGGGGTTAATCACGTCCGGGTCACCAATCTGTGGTGATTAGGTTAAATATATTAAATAAATTAATTCAATAAAAATTAACTATCAACACAGTTTAATAATAATAAAAAATAAAAGAAATTATATTAAGTTACAACGTAGAAAGACAGACAGGATTAGCGACAGCAGCATTTCAAAAAAAGGTTTAAGTCCATCGGTCAGCAAGCTGGAATGAATGTTTGACAATTGACCCGTTGCCATTTCTTGAAACTAAGGCTTTAACACAGAGGTGTTGCCTTCTTATAGAAAAGTCATTTCCTTGAGGGGAAAGTTTCGTACTGCCACCTGGCGAGCAGAGTTCATCGCCATCTGGTGAAAAGGTGGTTCACCACAGACTGGCCTGCCCAGATCCCAGATCTGAAACCTATCGAGAACCTCTGTTACGAGTTGGATCGCCGAATTAAGGAGTATACTACCCATCCAAAATCGGTGAAAGAACTTACATGTATTCTCCAAGCCGAGTGGTAGAAAATACCACTAGCCGTGGCACGAGAACTTGTGGAAAGTATGCCCCGGAGGGTTCACGCTGTAATTGCCTCTCGTGGAGGCTCTACCAACCATTGATCATGAATAAAGTTTGTTTTTCTTTTCAATCACACGTGTCTTAATTCATATTGGTAGATAGTGTAGATTACCTGTACGAATTGTTCATGATGACAATTATTTTATAATATAGTTTTGTTTCTTTATTTACATACTAATTTACATAGGTTAATTACATAGCTTACAAAGGTAACAACGATTTTGGACTCTACATAGTTTGTATGGATTACTTAGTAGATGCAAGTAATTATTTTCTAACATGTTGTGTTGTTTACTTATTTGTTTATACATGTTACTTATAGTTAGGTTACCTAGGTTACAACTATTTTTGATTCGATAAAGTAAGATTCGATAAAGTAAAGTAGATTATTTGTAAGAATAGTCTTTTTAGACGATTATTTTATATTATACTTTAGCTTATTTTGTGTTCATTGGTTAGTTTGGTTAGGTTACATAGGTTATAACTATTTTGGGACTCTTTATAGTTTGACTGGATTATTTGTAAAATCAGTTATTATATAGTTAATTATTTTATAATAATTTAGTTTACGCTTCAATTATTATTTAACCGTATTCTACACTTGAAAAATTTATAGTTAAAATAATGTTTAGGTAAAATAAGCAGCTTTTTAGTTGGCATGTGAAACCTATTTAGTCAAAACCAGTTTTTAAACTTTGCTTACTATTATAAAAGTGTTTTTGAAAAAAACTTTATATATTAAAACCATTTTTAACTTAGTATGTAATCTACAACTACTTCTTATATATAGTTTCCCTGAGATATATACATCTTTTTAAAACAATTTTTTCCTCAGTCGAAGCAACTTTTAAATCTTAGTTTTCATAATGGCATAAATATTTAGGGAAAGACTGATATTAATGATTTAAAAAATATATATTTTGCACCTTAAAGTAAAAAATACAGTTTATAAATTCCTTAATTAAATAAATAAATGGTAAACATACCATTTGCTGTATTTATGATTTGAAAATTCTATACGCATGGTAAGCTGGCGTAACAACCTTAGTTTAATGATATTTTAAAGATAGACAACGGTGTGTTAGTTACTACCAAAAGGAATAAGGCGAAATAAACCAATTTAAATTGTAAAGCCATTTGATGACGAACCTTGCAACTAATTTCAAAACTTGTTAAGAATAAGTAATTGGTTTACTAAGCAGAATGTTGCAATTTTTCTTTCTTTCCATTATTTTTTATCATTTCTGGGTCAAATCATTAGTCACTTTTGGGACCCCTGATACAGTTGTTATGTTACTGTTAAAGTGTATAAATCAGTTATTATGCGGATAAACTGGAGTGATCCCTTAAAGTGTCAAAAATTCTTCAGATTACCTAGATAATTTGCACATTACCCGCTAAATTCTTTCAGATTACCTAGATAATTTGCACATTACCCACTAAATTCTTTCAAATTACCTAGATAATTTACTCATTACCCATTAGGAACTCTCTAAAGTAAAAATAAGAACTGTGCTGAAGCAACGGCAGCATTTTTGTACGTTTAATTTAAATTAATGCTAATTATTTAGTTATTTTCGTTATTTATAAAATCAAGTTTCTGCTATCAATCAACACGTTAGACGATTGAATCAATCTTCAACCACTTTAAAAACTATACTACAAAAAATCAAACGGTTTAAATATTGTAACAAATAACCTCGTTCACACCTCGTTATGTGCCATATTCACACGTCAAAGGATAACACATAGAAAGAAACATTTATGTTGTGGACGAGATTCAAACCCACAACCATTCCCTTAGGAAAATTTGCCATAGAGAAGCCTATGGTAATCTATGGCAACCTATGGCTACCATAGAAATTTGTGTGGCAAGATACCGTACGACTATGGTTACCATAGAGATTTGTATGGCACAACCTCATAAGCCTATGGCTACCATAGAAATTTATATGGCAAGATACCATACGCCTATGGTTACCATAGAGATTTGTATGGCAAAACCCCAAAAGCCTATGGCTACCATAAAGATTTGTATGGCAGTATACCATAGACTAATGGTAACCATAAGGATTTGTATGGCACGTCACCATTGGCCTATGGCAACCACAGAAATTTGTATGGCAGTATACCATAGGCCAATGGTAACCTTAAAGATTTGTATGGCAGTATACCATAGAGAAAAGCTGATCTAGATCTCCACCAACGAAACAACAACTTCTATGGAGTCCTCAAAAACATCTTCTAAAAGAAATAAATATCCATTATTTCACCCCGAAGTTAATTAAATTCAACATGTAAACCCACAAGGCATTCCTGGTGAGTCTTTTCCGGCCTCCGGGTGGCCAATTTTTCCATTTTTGAGTGTTTAAAATCAGATGTTCCATTGATTTAGGCTTAGAGTATCAGACCGCCATATTAACGTGTCATCCACTACAAGTGGAATCTTTCGCTAACTTTGGCTACTTATTTTAATATTTTTTCGATCTCATTCTTGGTCAAAAACATTTTGTTGCAAACGCCTATGTGATTATCTATCTGAATTTATTAAGTTTCTAATTTCCGGTTGTCTGGTACTTTTATTATTTGTATTAAAATTTGTATCTTTTCAAAATATGTAGTGCGTGGGTATAGGTTTTCGCTATGTTAAATTTTGCCGTTTGTTAACGCTGACTTGGTGCACTTTATAAAAGTCTGAAAATATAAGAAAGATAATTGGTTTGCAAAAGCATGAATAAAAGTAAAAATATTAAAAAAATAACGGGCTGGCAAAAGCATAAATAAAATAAAATAAGCTTATAAAGAGATAAATTTAAAAAAATAAAAGCAGACGATAAAATTAGAACACCTGAGAGTTGTTGATTTTTTAGAATTAGTTTTGTGTGGAATGTAGGTTCTCATATATCCCGTTACGGGCACTTTATCTAGTTTGTTTTATAATATTTTATCTATCCCGCTACTGGTGAGTTTCATTATATCCCGTTACGGGTTTTTCTTGTTGTTTTATGATCTTTTCACTATCCCGTTACGGGTACTTTATATTTGTTACTGTATGTGTTGTGGTGTGAAATAAACGTTTTTTTAATAAAACATAGAACTGTTTCTTAATATAGCTTGATGCGTTACAACTTTAATTAATATCTTGCAGTTTATATTTTTATATTTCTTTTTCCCAACTATTTCTGATTAAACGACATCTTTTGTTTTTTATTTTATCCCCTCCCTCTGATTTTTTATAAATTTTTAAAGTCACATCACTTTTCCAATATTAATGGTGTTCTATTCCCCATAGCAATTTGTAAACAATCTCATGATGAAAAACGCAGTTAAGTGCTTATCATTAAGCCATATCCATCATTTCTTTAATAATAAAATTTTTTTTAATTCTTTTAACTTGTTC